>NC_045562.1:18688709-18908709 GCF_009819795.1 Aythya fuligula | reverse complement strand
TGAATTATTTCATGAACCTGAAAGTGGAATCAGAATCTACTTCAGTAAAGTGCATAAAGGATTTTTGTTTTAAAAGGGCTTGTTTTTTGCTTTTAGCTTTGGAACAGGTTGTGTTTCCCTTAATGCTGATAACAGTAACCTTACTGAAATCCACAGATGATTTGCAAGGCTATGAATACGTAACTAGGGGAGTAAAAGTCTTTTTTTGTTATTATTATTTATTATTATTATTATTATTTCCAGTATTGTAGAGTTGGGTAGTTAGTAGCACCAGTCCTACTTAGAAGGGAAAGTAGTCAGGCTGATTCAAATTTTTTGAATTTATCTTGTAATTTATGGCTGCTGATGAGCTGCTACCCATCATTACATCATTACACTCAGATTTATTTATTTATTTATTTATTTATTTATTTATTTATTTATTTATTTATTTATTTATTTTCATTCGAAGGAGCTTGCACACTTTCTTCCTGTTGAGAACAAGATGTGTGCAAACCTGCAGGGGATTTGCATGATATGCATGACAGTTTCTTAATGAAAGGGAACTTGCTGTTCTTCCCTTTAAGCATTTGTATTTTCTCTTGTGTATCAAGACCGTTTTGTGCCTAAAGGGTAAAAGTCACAGTTTCTGTACCATAAAATCAAACAGAGAGAGAAAGAGGGAGAGTGAGAAAGAGAGTTTGTTTTTGTCATGTAGTTCTCTCTGAAAGGGCAAGCAGACATTGTGAATCAAAAGTTGTGTTCTCAATGATTCTCATGATTCTCCCTACTTACTGCTTGTTTAGCTCACATGATTGTTTTCCTGCAGATATTTGCCATGCAATTATGCCCCAGGTAACATACCTGCATCTATAATTCAGACTTCTCTGTGTTCTTATTGAAGGTCATAAATCGCTTCCTTAAAAAAATAAAAATTATAAAAAATATATAAATAAATCTAGCTAATAAAATTCCTTCTACTTGCTTCAGGACAGGATATATTGACAAAAGATTAGTGGTTTTGTTTTATAACAGGGTTTAACGAGCAAATATTTGATTTCAGCTTTAAAGTACTAGTAAACTTAAACTTATTCTATCTGGACACGTATATAAATGACAGAAGTAGTAAGATTGGGACAGAGTGTGATGAAAGCGAGAGGTGGGAGACTTGTTTCTTTGTACCGATGCAAGTTTTTATTTTTGTTTGTATGTTTGTTTGTTTTCTTGCTTGTGTGTTTTTAATCAATCTGCTGCTCACATCAAGAAGTACAACTCTGGACTTGGTAATAAAATGTAGTCTGAAACCTCCTGCTTGAGTCGAAATGTCTTAAAAACTAATTTCATTTTTTTTTCCTTTTCCACAATTAAAGGCACTTGAACTAGGACAATAGTATTACAGATATTACCAGTCCCTTTCCTTATATCTCTTCACAATATTATTTTGGTAAAAGTATATCTTTTTTTTTTTTTTTTTTTTTTTTTTTTTACTGTTAAAAAACTTGCTATCAGAAGAGCTGAATTTATCTGCTAGAGGAATCCAGGTGTCGTAAAAGTCTTGTGTAAAGAAAGCATTTACACAGAAAAACAATTTCTTTTATGAGATCCCAAATATTATTATAAATCATCTAGAAATGATTACATGTATAGAAAAATGAGACCGACGGTGCCTTTAATAGGGACTGGCCATTTAAAAATAGCATTTGTAAATGCAATGGTGGTAGACTATTTTGAAGTGCTACAGGTGACAAAAAGAAAATAGATGCATTGCTACATACATACATATTCAGAATAAGCCAGACTTTGATTCTTTGATTTCATTCCAGAAAGTGGTTTGTTGAATAACAGGGGAAATAGTGCTATTGTGTTAAACCAAGTTTTAATATATGAATGAGTAGAGAGCCTTAGTAACTGCAGCTGCTGATCCATGGCTGAAACAGCAGACAACCTGCATGCAAGAGAAATTTAGACACATTATATATTAATGATGATTTTAAGATGACTATACCTTGTCAAACAATGCTTATTCTACCACTGTGCTTTCAAAACCTTTCTATTTCCCACATAGTTGTCTGCTTCTAAATCAAAATAAATATGTTTTATTTAAAATGCATGAAACCTGAGAATAACAGTCTATGGATTTACTCCAGATGCATACTAACCACTAGAATAAGCATTTCAGAATATGGTTTTACATAATACACTTATCTGTTTCATTTGGCTGTCCCCATAAACTCAATACACTCCAAGCATAAACAGGTTGTTAAGTACATTTAAGGATTTTAGAATGAACACCAGAGCTGCTGTTATCATTAAAATGAAGTGCTGATATTGGAGTCAGGCCACATGGAAATGTTTACCCAGCACTTAACTAGAATTTCAATTTTTTCTTACTGTTCGGCACAGGGGTATGGATGGCTCTGATATGTCAGCTGTCATGTGAAGATTAAAAGCTAAATGCACATAACACAATCTAAATATGTAACAGTCTATTTCTACATCACAAGATGATATAATAATGTTAAAATATTGTGATATAAATTATCATTTTTTATGGCTTATTTTACTTATAGATAAATATTCAATGTTAGTTCTTAGCACAGTATCACATAAATATCTACAACCTGTCAGCAATATTCTGTTTTCTGCATGCAAAGCATCATGCATTTTCTTTGAATATTCCAGATCACAATACTGAGATATTCTCTGAATCCTTCAATAACACAAGAGGAAGGGAAGTGATGAGACAATGTAAAATACAAGGAATAAGAAATAGTGTGAGTTGACTGTTAGTGTTGATCATCTTTTTCATTCAAAAAGGATGTTTCTGCTTCATTTCACAAGTTATTTCTAAAACTGTCATGTTAATTGATTCTTGAATATTCTACTTAATGAAGCTTAGTCAAATATTTTCTACAAGTGATAAGTTTGAACAAAGAAACACGCAAGAGAATAGCAACACATTTTTAAAATATCATTTAATAGACTGAAAAATATCACATGCACAAATGTGAACGTATAAACTTCTGGGCAAATTATTTCATTTACCCTTGATTTCCTCAGGGAACATACAGTAACACATAGACCAAGTATAAATATAGATGAAAATAACTTTAATATTCCATATTCCACTCTGTGTTCCAGTCCAGCCTTGGCATTAAAATCTGATACAACTGATCCTTTAGCTTAGTTTATATATTCACTAAACTGCCCTGCCTTTGTTGAAGTATGGGAATGAATTGTACTCTAGTATTTATGATGAGTCATCCTGTTTATTCTTTTTCGTAAAAAGAGCGTCTTGTAAATTACAGATTTTTCGGAAGCTGTTAGATCAGAAGTTTTTCAAGGACCTGGTTAGAGTACGTACATTCTATATTGCATAATTATATTTATTATCTGTAATAGAAAAGAGTATACAATCTGCAAGTAAGAAAAGATTAAAGACCAGAAAGAAAATAAGTCAACCAATAACACCAACTCAGCAAGAAAAGGAGCTGTCCTTGCTGTCTTAATGCTCTCCTACATATTAATCTTTGGGGTAGGAAAAAATCCTGACCTTCTTTTTATATTTCATTATATGCGACTTATTTCCTACTGCTACCATGCAAGGTCCACCAGAACTAATTCTTTGATGGGTGTTTTCTATTTTTCTACTTCTTACTTTTTCTTAAGGTCAACCCCTTTATCTTTTTAACAATAGACCAAAAAATAACTTGAAACACAAGAGAGAAATAATAAAATTGTTAGTGCTGGAGATAAAACAACTACATTTCTCCTACAACAAACAAATAAAACCCAAACAAGATAAAATCAAAACAATAACAAACAAAAACAAAGAACAAACACTTAATGTCTTTGAAAGATTCAGGAGAAGCCAACAAGGGGGTGCTAATCTTATGAAAAAGATGCAAAATACAGGGAGTTATTCTCCTGTCAACTAATGAGTTGAACGTGTGAAGAAAAGGGAAAATGGGAAAGCAAAGACAGAAGGAAACAGGAAAGGGAGGAAAATAGAAGGGGGAAAAGGGAAAGGGAAAAGAGGAGAAAAGAAAGACAGGATTTTAACTTCTGAAGTGATGTTGCCTTTGAAAACTTATGCTACCCCCAGTGCTGTTTTTACAGACCACTTCAGGATTTTACAGACCACATCAGGATTTTGCATAACTCAGATTGCATAACTCAGTCTTGCTTTAACAAATAGTGAATAACAGATTGTGTGACAGAGAAGTATTTCCTTAACATTTGTGAATAATTTATTTATTTATCTATCTTAGACATGAAGTGTTTTTTGCTTGTTTGTTTGTTTGTTTGTGGGTTTTTTCTTTGTTTGTTTTGTTTTGTTTTAAATCTGATCTCTATAGGTATAACTGATAGCCACTTCTTGAAGACATTTTCCCCAGGAAAATGGGAAAGCCTTTCTTCTGGACACATATTAGAGACATCAACACATGTTGATGTGTAAAACACTATATTTTACATTTTTTTCACAGACATTATAAATTTTTACATTATGATATGTTCCAAAAAAAAAAAAAGTATATAAATACACTTATTTTAGGGGGTGTATTTAATTTAACTTCATACATGAAGGGAGTAAAGGTGGGAGGCAGGAAGGAAGGAGCAATCTTCGCATGCATATTTGGTAAGTTTCTAAAAAATTCTTATTGCAGTTGCTTGCAGTACTTTTGGCTTTCTGACCTTCAGGCTCTTCTTGTCCATTATTATTATTATTATTATTATTAATAATAATAATAATAATAAATGTAATTTGCTTTGACACACCAGATATGACAGCAAAATGACAGATCTGCAATTTAAAGGTTAATTTCCTTAAGAGGGCCTCTGGGCTTATCATAGCATCCAGAGATCTGTTTCAATTACTGAAACAAATAGACTTTAAAGTGGATGAATGCACACAGCAAATTTGTTTTTTGTTAAAGTAAGGAAAAAAAAAATCTCTCTATTATCCTTTTGATGAAACTACACTAATGTCTGCCTGATAAAATGTTTCCTGTTTTTATGCTACAGATTTGCTAAACGCTTCTTCTTAAAATCTCAGAGTAAATAAAGAGATTTACCTGGGCATATTGCAGAGAATTGTATTAACTTCCTTGAAATTTTAGTTTGTCTGTAAAGCATAGAAATTGATTCATTTTTACATCTTTAGAGGACTACCAAAAGAGAAAGAAAGATAGTGAGAGGAGGAACAGGGACAGAAGTCCTGACTTTAGTATATATAGAGAGAAAGAATGAAGGGAGTAAAGGAGGGAGGCAGGAAGGAAGGAGTAATCGTTGCATGCATATTTGATAAGTTTCTAAAAGTGCTAAAAAATTGTCATGCAGGCATCAGTCTTCTTTCCTGTTCCTTAACTTAACTAAATGTAGTGGAATATTCTATAGAGTCAAGAGACATTTCTACTAATTTCTGGTTAAAGTTTTTTTCATCCTAATTAAAGGATGAAAAAAAATCATATCTATTGAAGAATCTGTTTTTCCATTTAGAACAATAATCTTTCTTATCTTGTAAAGTTTGAAATTAGAATAGATAAGTCAGAAAACATTTCAGATAACCAAGTCTTTTTCTGAAATAAATGGTGTGAATCATTATAATCGGTAAATTATACTAAATCTCTTGTCCAGAGATTCTGGGAAATGACTACCTCTATTTCTGTGTATTGTTCAAAACTGCTTAGGGAGTCAGAGGAAAACAAATAAACAGTCATCATCATCTGATCCAGTTCTTGAATTTTTGTTGAATTCAGAAAATGGCTCCCAGCTCTTTTTAACTTAATTTGTTAAAGGCAGAAAATGTCTGCACAATAATATAAGTAATTTACAATCATTAATAATGTCCTAGTGAGATGGATATATAAATTCCTTTTAGGGAAATATACATCATTCTTCAACCTTTACATTCTTTACTAATATAATACTAATATAATTTACTAATGTTGATATAAAATTATATCAATGTCAGATGTTATGTTTTTCTATGTTATGGACACCAGTCATGAGGAACTCAGCTGAGACTAACAACTTATTTAGCATAGGTCACTAACAACTAACAAATGCTCAAAAGTCTCAGTGACTACTGACTGCAGATGATTCAGAACAGTGAGTTAAAGGTGAAAGACTTCATAAAACATTTCCATCCCACTAAGCCATCCAGTCTCCTCCTCTGCTCTTTTTCATTATATTTGACATTTTTTAGATTTAATCTTGGTTCCAGACTAGTAGCTTGTAGCTGTGGGCTGAGAAGATGAGATTTTTCCGAGCTGTAGAACATATTAAATAGGAAAAATATGAAAGGCATGTGGAAAATGCAGGCCATACAGTTTAATAGTTAGTTGCTAAGCACAGCCACTTTCAGGAAAACTCAGTTTCTCATGTTGTTCCTGATAGCCAAACCAAATTAGTGACAATGGAGCTGCTTTTTCAACAACTGTGATTCCTCTGTGAAACACTACCTGACCTTGGCACCATGGAAGGGACTGACGAATTTGGGACTGATGAATTTGCTCCTGTGTGGGGAAAGAGTGGTTATACCTTTCATTATTTGCAGAATGGGCCTTATTTCCTCAGCCGTGCTCTCTCATCCTTTTTCTGAACCCATACAAACTCTCACTCACAAAGGCAAATTGAAGGATAATAAAAATAAATAAAAGCATAAACAAACATATGATGTTTGGCAATGAGTCAGGATATTTTTACAGAAGGAGAAAAAAGAAAATATAAATAAATAAATAAATAAATAAACAAACAAACAAAAAGAGACAAGAAGGATATAAAATGTTACTAATGTTACTATTTTTATTTCATCTTTTCAAACAGGATGTATGTGCTCCCATAAATTGTGATAAGAAGATACAAGGCTAAACTACTGAATAACTTGTCTGTTTTAAGAGATTCAGAATAGTGTAGAAAGTGACAAGCTCAGTCATATTCTTACACATTCTTAGCACCAAAACAGTGAAATGGTAATACCAGACTGTCACTTAATTACTGTTTTGTCAAAGTCCAAGTGAAGTAGTCCAAAGGGCTTAGGAAATGCAATTAGACTGTTTTATTATTGTTACAAAGGTTTCTTTAATATTAGACAATGGTTATGTGGCTGTGGATTTACAGATTGATAAAAACTTTAAAAATATGTGTAGATAGATGTGCAGCTGTCATATATGCTTATACAAGTACAAATTAGTAAATATGCATTATAGAAATATATAAATAATTACTTAGTATGCATTGGATTTGTGTGTGTATGTATCACCTGCATACCCACAATTGCACATATTCTATGCCGTATGATTGTACATGCAGAGTTTTTGTAAGTATGGGAAAGTGTATATAGGTATATGTATGCATATTTAACTTTTAGAAAGACTGAAAGGACATAGAAAATTGATAACTTTACATTACTAAATAGTTCCATATATATGCACTGTTCCATAACAGGCATATACTCCATATATACAGAGTAGGTTTTAAAAATACAGCTATTCAGGTATTGTGATATAAATACTTAATTTTAGCTAACTACACAGAATTCACTTGAGATGAATGGAAACCACATTAAATCTATTGTCTGATTGTTATAGAAAAGCAATGGATTTGAAATATGTTCATTATATTACAATGCGTAGTTGCTTTCTGCCCTAAATAATTAGAAGCTAACAAAAGGCAACAATTAATACTATCTTCAGTTCAGTTCCACTGACAAATTTCTGAGATTGCTTTGGCTGGTGACTGCATGATTAGAGGTGCTACACAGACAGAAAATATTTACATTTGTACAAAAGTTTGCATACTTTTTTAAAGATTTATTCTTTACTTCTCTGTGGGATCTTGTAGTGTATATTTTGTAAAGAGGAGAATAATGTTTTAAAACCTGTCGGTTTAATTTTTCATTCAGTAACCTAGCATGTCTTATTTCTACATCAGAGAACAGACATATAGACATAGAGGCAAGGGGAGTCCACAACTCTGAAGAGCACATAAACTTTACCTTCATTTTTTTGTTGTTTCCTTTGGTTTGGTTTGGTTTGGTTTGGTTTGGTTTGGTTTGGTTTGGTTTGGTTTGGTTTGGTTTGGTTTCCCCACAGGGACAGTCCCAGGGCTGTCCTTAACCAAAATCAGAATCAATCATCCTCTTTCATCTACCTTTATACAAATCTCATGTCTGGTTTCAGTAATGTGACAATGTTATACATCCTAACTCTTTACTCACATTTTAGTGTGGGACAGAGCACCTGACCTGTGTCTGGTCTCTCCATGCTCATTGCCTTGGACTAGCAGAAGACATTACAAATCATGGAGCTGCCAGTGCTAATCTCTGATCTGTCCATGCTCTGCAGTAGCCAGTGGTTTAGAGGTACTTTAATTTGAGCAAACACTGTAATTCAGGAAAAAAAAAAAAAAAAAAAGTCTTTTTTTTTTTTTTCTGCATCTGACATTTCACCATAGCACAGAAAGAGAATGTGAAATATGTATATTTTCCATGGATCACCAGGCCTCTTTAAAAGCAAAATCAATAAGCCTACCTGCAATAGAAAAGGTTTCAGGTTAGATTTTTTTCTTGCATTCCTCTGGCACTGCAGTGAAAGGCAGTACTGTAACCTAGCATGCAAAAATGAATTCTCAGATTTCCTTTAGGAAAAGATCTTTCAAAATGTTACTTCAGATTAAAAAGAAGATTCCTCACTGTGAACACCAAATATCATGGGTATTACAGCAGAAAATATTTTAATACCTATGTCTAGTTCATGAGTAAAATGAATCCTCTGGGTTATATTTCTAACCATTTCCAGGATTCTATTCTCCTCGTTTCATCTAAAATTTATCTTTGTTCCAGGAGAATAAAAGCACAGAAAATAATACTAATAAAGGAATTAATACAATCTAAAGATAAATGTTTTCAAGTATTAGAGAGAAAGAGACAAAAATACCAGTGAGTCATCACTGCTTAAATTGGCTAGGAGAGTAAACTATCTGTAAAGCTGACATAAATTTGGAAAATGACTTAGCTATTACGTCACTTGCAGCTTTTCCTTTCTACTTCCACCCACTGCAAGATCAATCAATAGTTAATGTCTTCTATGATAATCAAGATGCCACTGTTTTTTTTGTTTGTTTGTTTGTTTGTTTTTGTTTTTGTTTTTGTTTTTAGATTTTATGATTTCATTTGGGATTTGTCTGATCTGTAACCTTTTAATTTCACTAGTTATGTGGACAAACTGAGAGGATGATTTGGGAGCTATTGTTATCACTGTTGAAGAAAAGGGAGGAGTCTTTTTTACATCTACCATGTAATTACATCTTAATTACATCTACCATGTAAAATTTACTGAAATGTAAACATTAATTGTCTCTGTTGGTGTACCTTTTTATGTATGAAGCAAGTCCTGTCTTTTAAAAGGAGAAAAGGTGATGAAAGACATATTTTTGTGTTGAAAACTATGATAATTAGTGCATTTTACAATGTATCTTATATGACAGTCATCTTTACTTAACAAATGTGTGCTTCATTGTTCTAAAATGCATCTTCCTCTTGAACCTGGAATGATTTAAGCTGAGTTCATAATTATTTAAAAAGAAAATGTTTTCTAGTCTTCAATTATAATATGACTATACCAACAAAAATGACATGCTCTTCTGGTGAATAAAGTGTTACAGTTAACTCTCTTCTCTCTCTTCGGCGGGATGTAATGTCAAAATGGAAAAATAATCATTCCATTCTTTCAGGTTGTTGCTGATATTGATAAACAGAGAAAATCACAGGTATGCTTGAGAACATATTGTCCTTACTTCCTATCTGAATGCAAATACCTTTCAATGGGACAAATAAAAGAGTAAGGCAGAGATTAAATAAATAAATAAATTCAAAAACATAGATGAGAATATTCTATCTTCTTTTGATCAGAAAGCATTGGTGAGCATTTAGGACAAAGTCAAGATTTTACCTCATCTTTAACAATACTTTGCATCAATTTGTGGACTGCAACCAGAGAAAGGACAAGTAAATCAAGAATACCCCTCCTATTGGGAATGTATAGCAACTCCATCTTAGTATCCTAAATAACATAGCACTATGGAAACACTGTCCAGCATGTCCAGAATTTCTGTCCAGCATGGCCACTTTTGTTTCATGCGTTTTGCCCTGTGGTCTTACTACATCTTCAGTAAGGTAAACACAAACTGATGCTGAAAGTGTTCTGACCAAAGTAAGGCTGAGTTTGCAACCATGCAAACCATGCAACAGGGTCTTCCTGGCTCAAAAGTCTACATGTCCAGTTCATTTCTTTCTAAAGAACTAATGAGCTTGCCAAAACCAGAGTAACTGTTCCTGCAAAGGATATTCTGAGTAAAATGTAGACTTTGACACCAGTGGCAAAACTTTCACTGTCATCAGTGCAGCAAAAGTTCAGCAAATTTTATTGAATTGAGAGACAGCAGTAGGAAACAGAAGTATTTACATTTTCATTTGGGTATTTAATGGGTTGTAAACTTTAGTAGTTTGACAACTCCCTTTAGTGTCAATAGGAGAAATGTAGCTAAAAACGAGTCAGTTCTTTTTGAGAACATTAAATGAAAATGAAAAGTTTTATTTCAATGAAAAACATACCTGTTATTTTCCCCCAAGACTGGCCCTAGAATTTAGATGAAAGTTTACTTGTTACTTTGAGAAAAATTGATGCTTTTCACACCAGGGTCAATGCTACTAGAAAACAGCACTTAACACTGATGGTCATGAACAACACAGCACATAATTTGGCAAAATTTGGAATAAATTACATTTAATCCTATGTACATACTAAATACAAATGCATAGTACTTCTAGATATAAGTATAAACTGAGTGCATATATGGAATTTTTAGAAAGAGTATTTCAGAAAGTAGATCGTTGAAGTAACATTTAATTTTAGGGCAAGGACTCAAGCAGACCCTAGGAAATGGGAATAGAAAATCATCTGGCTCCACAGCAAAATAATGAAGACAATCTTCTCAGAGTTAGTCACATGGATTATTCACCTGAAAACTTTAGTTCTAAATTGATTTCTGGAGAAAAACAGTGAAAAATAAGGGAGTCTAAAGGAAGTCTATAATATTTGTACTAGTTTGTCAGGCTGTAATGTTGTTTGATGGTTCCATCAAATAGAGAAAATAGTGTCTTTAAGAAACAATTAGTCAATTATTGAGAATTTCATTTTTCCACAGATGTTGTTTATTAATGATTCTGTCAGCTATCAGCTGGAAGAATTGGCAAGTGTTGAAAATATATTCCAATGGTATATTTATGTTGACAAAAGAATTTGTTCATACTGTCCCAAATAACTTAATTTCTAACATCTTCTTTCATGCAGTGCTTGCAAATACAAATATTGTCTAACAGTTAAACAACAAGCTCACCTTTACTCCATTAATCTCAGTGGTATAAGAGCTTGGAAACTCAAAGATGACATTGAGACTATTAAAATGCTGATCATTTCAACAGGCAGAATGAGGGCAGTAGGAGAAGAAAGAGGCAAGTGGGAAATGAAAGCAGCAGCAATAGACACAGGCAAGATTGGGTTTAAACAGGCAAATTGGTTTGGGAAAAGTAAACAAAAGCAAGTATATCAACTGTGGTAAGGTAGGGAATAGCTTCTCAGTAAAAGCTGCAGAATGCAGTAACAAGGTAGTGCAAGTTCTCCCTTTAATCTGTGTAAAGCCTCAAGTAAAATAAATGAGACAATTAAATACAGTAACAGCTCACAGTTCTACTCCATTCTAAGATCATCATCTCCAATATGAAACTTGCCAGAATTCTTTCTTAAATTGTAGGCTCTCTGGATTGACCATATCAGTAGCCAGCCAGAAAAAAAAAAAAAAAAAAAAACAAAAAAAAAAAAAAAAAACAAAAAAAAAAAAAAAAAAAAAAAAAACAAAAAAAAAAAAAAAAAACAACACACCTTCACAGGTTTCATAGAGGCATGTAGGTTTAATGGCATTTCATTATAGTGTAAAACAAATGTTTTTAGAAACCATTTCATGTGAAGAGCCCTGCATTCCTGGGAATTAACAGACAGGCTTAGCACCTGTTAACAGGACATAGTGATGAATTCCTTGTTTTGCTTTGCTTGCACATGAGGCTTTTGCTTTCCCTAGTGAATTGTCTTTATTTCAACCCATGAGTTCTTACCCTTTTACCTTTCCAATTTTCTTGCCCTTCCCACCTGGGAAGAGTGAGTGAGCTGCTGTGTGGTGTTGAGCTGCCTGCTGGGGCTAAACCACAACAGTCCTTTTTGGTACTGAATAGGAGACTCAAAGTGTTCAAGATGGTGACAGGTTTGGTTGCAGTGTGGAGTTTGCTAGACCAAATTTATAGATGTTATAGCTGTTGCTAGTTGGAAGGCTCCTGTGTTTGCCACAGGGCTTGCTTGCTTTACTGACTCCAGTGCTCATTAGCGGTTTTACCTTCTGCTGTTTGCTCTACTCTTTTTCATCTTGCTTTGCTATGCCTGGGAACCTTTTAATAACAGCTATGCTATAGGCCCCCTTTTGGTGCTGGAAGGCTATTATAAGAAGGCCTCTGGGGAGCCAGAATTTTCTCTTCTCTGGTATGAACAACTGCAACTCCCTCAGCCCTCCCTCTGATCACCCTCGTACCCCTCCTCTGGACTTACTCCAACAGGTCTGTGTCATTCTTATGCTGGGGGCCCTAGAGCTGAACTCAGTACTCTAGGTGGTGTCTCATGATAGCAGAGTAGAGGGGAACAATCACCTCCTTCAACCTTTTCGCCACACTTCTTTTGATGCAGCCCAGGACACAGTTGGCTTTCTGGACTGCAAGCACACATTCCCAGCTTATGTTGAGTTTTTCATCAGCCAACCCTTCCAAGTCCTTCTCAGTGTTGCTATCAATGCATTCTTCAGCCAGCCTGTGTTTGTGTTTGAGATTGCCCCAGTACAGGTGCTGGACCTTGCACTTGGCCTTGTTGAACTTCATAAGGCTTGCATGGGCCCACTCAAACTTCTCCCAGTGCAATTTGTGACCATTGCCTCTTATCCCCAGGTTCTGCATCTACAAGAGACTGTCTTTGTAATAGAGTGGCTACACCATGAGGAGAGTGAAGCCACAGAGCAAGTACCCGAAGAGGTTGTGCTATCTCCCTTTTTCTATATATTGACAGACAAGCAGTTCAAGGCTCCATACTACTTGGTCCCACTTTCTAGTTAGTCCTCAATAACCAGAGTGTTGGACCAGATTACTTCCAGTGGCCTCCTCCAGCTCTTTTTTTTTTTTTTTTTTAAAATCTTGGCTATGATTCAAATTTCCTAAAAATTTTTAATAAGAAATGACTACTGTTATCTTTACCCTTTTGTCTAACCCCTTTTCTTTATCCCTCAGAATCTGTGGAATTTGCGTCACAAATGCTTTTGGATCCTTCATTTTCTTAAGAACATTCTTTCAATAAGACACTATTTTTGCTGTTATTTCTCTTTACATCAGAACAAAAAGTACTTTCCCCAAGACTATGTCATTAATCTACACACTATAAAAAACTGGCTCAGTACATGAATTACAACCGAACCATTGCATTTTCTACTCCAGCACCTGTCCAATAATGTCACAATTAAACCTTTTGTATTAAAGATAGTGGTACTGTAACTCTCTCTCTCTCTTTCTCTCTCCATATATATATACATATATATATATATAATATATATATTCATTTTCAATATAAAATTTTGATCTGAAAATCATAATTCATAAAAAGAAGACAAAATATAGTCATTTTAGTTGAACTTTCCAGCCACTCTTCCCTGAGCCTATATTGCTCCATTAGGTTGTTATGTCCCAAATGTAGCACCTGGCATTTAACTTCGTTGAAATCCATACTATTGGATGTGTCCCACAGACCTAGATTATCCAGATCCCTCTGCACAGCCTTCCTATCCTCAGGCAGATTAACATCCAGCCAGCTTTTTACTCAGCGAACAGTACATCCATCTTAGGATGGCTTTATACTCATTTGATACAATTCCTTCACCAAACTAGTCAAAGTGTATGTGGGAAGCATTACAGCAGTACTGCAGGGAAAATTAGACAAATTTTACTCTTCCAGTAGTTATACTTCAGTTTATTCATGTCCCTATTCATATAGGGACAAAGTGCTTTTTTCCATTCTCATATTCTTGAAGTTTTGGATTATAACTTGTAATTTGAAGACATACTTTACCTGTTCTTTGCTTTTTTTTTCAAGATATTACAGATTTACAGAATCTTAACAAGTGATACTAATTTATTGGCGTGTCACACAAACACTACAGGAGAAGTTTATACCATGTGGCCAACCAATACTGTAGATCTCCCATTTCAAAAGTCATTAAGACATTGGTGTCCCCAGCATGTGTCATGTCCTTTTCTATGTAAAATGACTATGTAAGCTGCAAGAAATTTTTAAGTTGACTTTGCTACAGAGTCGAAATGACTCTAGGAGCTCTCCAGATAGACTTTATGGCCAACACTGTATAAAGAGATATATGCAATATATAAAGTTACGTAATCTTGGAAAGCAGGATAGGTTTTTATTAATCTCATTTACAAAGACACAGCAAGGTTTCTGTACATGCTATTTTGACTAGAGAACTTCTTTTGCTATCTCCAGCAGAACCTAATACCCTTAAATCCAGAGATCAGATTTGGCTTTGCTAAATACTAGTAAGCATTTATGACAAGTGTAATACTCAACCTTGTTTACAGCTTTAAGATTTTTTGCATAAAACTGTAAATTTAGAGGACCTTACTTCTTCAGTTTTACTGAAAAACAAGATGTTCTGCCTTCCCTTGTCTTACAGGGACGGTTAATTGCTTGGATCTTCTCACTTGCCTCAAGGCAGCTAAAGCAGTTTTGCAATAGAAATTGAGAGGCAAGACAGGGAAATTCCATTTGTTCCAATTTCTTATTTCCACTTGTATAATTCTATCCTTTCCCCACTCAAGGCTGGAGATGTGAAAAAGCCATCATTCTTCTTATTTAACTATTCTCCTTATTTAAGTATATTCTTTAACCTTCTGAGTAGCAGATTGCTAGAAATCTGAATCAGAGGTAGAGAAACCCAAAATTTGTTTTGGTCCTTTCTTCAGTATAGGCAAGAGGTAGACAAAATAGATTTAAAAAACAAAACAACAACAACAACAAAAAAAAACAACTGTAAAAGCTAGATAAATTCATGTTATTTCATTTTTCATTATTGATGAAAAGGATGTTCAGGAAACCACAAGCTACACCAGCATGCTGAATATACATCCTTGAATGGACCATCAGTTTTGTTTATTTCTCTACTGGGAGTGGAGTGCCATAAGCAGTTGTGATGGAAGATTTTTAATGCCTGAACCAAACCAGTGACTGATTTTTCATATGCACTGTGGTTTTCCACTGAATATAGGTACAGATAAGTTGCTACCTTTCAAAGAAGGTTCAATTCAGTGAACGAATTGGAAAAGATAAAGCCTTTTATTCTTTCCTTTTTTTTTTTTTATTATTATTTTTTTATTAGTTTCCAGGTTTAGACTTGACAATTTAGGAACAAAGACTAAAGAAAAATGGATTGTATCATTAAGATTTGGTAGTGTCTTCAGCCTTCAGGTTCAGAAATAGCAACTACTACTGAGTGACTGTTTAGAGGGACTAAACACTTTGACCAGGAGTAAAAGATATTTTGGAAGTAATTCTAAGATTCTAATATAATTATTGTTTTTTATTTGTGAAGTCAGCTTTGTGTGTAAAGTGATGTTGTTCCTCTACAATTAATAGAATAACATTTTTTTTTCCTCCTGCATTTGGACCTCTGGTGTTGTTTCAAATGCATCCAAAGTTTCAAACAGATTCTGCTCATTTTGGAGAGAAAAAGCAAGCACTCCATAAAACATCATAGTTTTACCAATTCTCATATATAGGGTTTACACCACCACCTACTCAAATTTAGAAACAAAGACAGAAAATTCTAACTTTCATTCTACTTTTCTGTTTTAAAATGAATCATAGAATCATAGAATATCCCAAGTTGGAAGGGACCCATAAGGATCATCAAGTCCAATTCCTGGCACCACACAGGTCTATCCAAAAGTTCAGACCATTTTACTAAGTATACAGCCTAATCGCTTTTTAAATTCAGACAGGCTTGGAGCAGTGACTACTTCCCTAGTGAGCCTGTTCCAGGGTGCAACCACCCTCTCAGTGAAGAACCTCTTCCTGATGTCAAGCCTAAACTTCCCGTCTCAGCTTAACACCGTTCCCACGGGTCCTGTCACTGGTGTTTACAGAGAATAGGTCACCTGCCTCTCCACCCAGCCTTGCGAGGAAGTTGTAGACTGCGATGATGTCCCCCCTCAGCCTCCTCTTCTCCAGGCTGAACAGGCTCAGTGACATCGGTTGCTCCTCATATGTCTTCCCCTCTAGGCCCTTCACCATCTTTGTCGCCCTCCTCTGGACACTCCATCAGTTTAATGTCCTTCTTGTACTGTGGTGCCCAGATCTGCACACAGTACTCGAGGTGAGGCTGCACCAGTACAGAGTAGTGCGGCACAATCCCTTCCCTCGACCGACTAGCAATGCCATGTGTGATGCACCCCAGGATACGGTTGGCCCTCCTGGCTGCCTGGGCACACTGCAGGCTCATATTCAGCTTGCCGTCAACCACAACCCCGAGAGCCCTCTCTGCAGGGCTGCTTTCCAGCATTCCTTCGCCCAGTCTGTACATATTGCCAGGGTTGCCCTGTCCCAGGTGCGGGACCCGGCACTTGCTCTTGTTAAACTACATGGATATTTAAATGGATATTGTCTGTATTCTTTTTCAGAGTAAGATGCATAGGATCCATCAATGCTAAGCTGTAATAAAAACTACCAAAAGGTAAGTTTCTTATAAAAATAAAGTGCTGCCACAATAGCCAAGATCTTAGAATGATTCATAACTTATAATGAATACTTTTCAAGCACTGAGTTTTTCCTTTTTTTTTTTTTAATTATTTTTTTTCCCCACCTGCTGGTTTTCATTTGATAATGACCATCATCTACTCTTCCACAATAAAAGGAGGAGCTTAGGATTGCAATTTTAAATGAGCCCTTTGAAAGTATTATGTTTTCAGCAACCATTTCTGCTCTCATTATGAGAACTGATTAATTTTCTGTCATTCTTTGTCCTTGTTACAATTCTTGTTCTGTGAATAGGACATTAAACTTTTCAAGTACAATATATTATGCACTTGCTGTACTGCATTAACCTTTCAGGTATTCTGTATTTTACTATGGTAGCAATTTAATTCCTTTTAAAAGTTTGACAGGATGGCAGAAGGGAAGGTGAGCAAGGCTGCCCAGTGAAATTCCAGAGAACTGACAAGATCAACATAAAAGGCTTCTAGCCTGTGCAAAAGTAAGATAATATAAAGCTTAAATTTTAATGTAAATATTAAAAGTCGGAAACAAAAAAAAAAAAAAAAAAAAAAAAAAAAAAAAGTTGATATTATAGTGAAATAGATTGGTTTAAAACACTTTTCTATTCATGCTTAAAATTATAGTTTTAAACCATGTGATGGTTTCCTAAACTTAAATGGTGCCTTGGGTTCTTATTAGTAGAAGAAATGTCTCCTTCTTTGGATCAGTTCATTTTGTATGAGATTTTTGCTTAGAGATACTATTTGCTAAAGACACTTGACAAGCTGTAAGTGTAATAAATGGATTTAGAATGCACTTTTTAATGTCATAAAGTTAGTTTTGGTCACTAGTGGGATTTGTCTGAACAAAAAGTTTTACTTGATCTTGATCTCAAAAAGAAAAAAAAAAAAAAAAAAAACAAACATTAAAATAGTTAGGCCAGTTAAGCACCAGCTTCTAAGAGCACAACTTGAAGGAATATTTTACTAAACTCCACATAATGCCATGAAATCATAAAAGCTGTTCAAGACAAGACCTGATCAGGAAGCCTTCATCATCATTTAATTATGTAAAAAAGTAAGACAGGTAAATTACTTCTGTACTTTCAGCTCCATCCTGAAGGAAGCTAAAAAGCTTATAAATAATATTTTTATTTTTTTTTATTTTTTTATTCTTCCTCTTTTTCTGACATCAGGTTTGGAAAGAGAGTTTACAGAAACACTTTCAGAGAGTTTAAATTTATGTTCTAGAACAATATTTCAGTTTCTGTATTTTTCTTAGACATGATAGTTTAAGTCCTTTATTTATTCTGTCTTTTCCACACTTCAAGAAAATACAAAAAAGATCTCTGCGATGTCTACTGTGAAGATGAAGTGGATTATGAAGCAGAACAAAAAATGAATTATTAATGTTTAGACTATCATTTGCTGTCTGGATGGACTTATTAACAAGCAGATGATAAGATGTAAAGTTTTGACACCAATTTGTGGCATTGACTTCATATTTGAACTCTATTGCTAAAAGGCATGTTCATAGCAGAGTAGATTTTGTTGCTGGGAAACCTAGTAGTACCAACTGTTTGATCTTAAGCATTCTGGAAAAAAAAAAAAAAAAGAAAAAAAAAAGAGGAAAAAAGAAACCTTACTAGCATAATGTTAGATATTATTTAACAATTAAAAATAATCATAATTTGAAGACAATGCCTAAACTCCTGTATTTGTGTATTTCCCCTCTTTAAACTGAGCCACAACACATAACCAAAAAACTAACAAGAACATTTTTACCAGAACATTTTAATTGCACAAAGCTTTGAAATCCAAGAATATTTTAAGTTTCAGTTGTTGATTGCTCATAAATTATGATTCAAACAAAACATAAAAATGATATTGTAATATTCCATTCATATTTTTCAAATGAATTGAAAATAATATCAAAAGTATATTTTGCAGAAGATCTAACCGAAGTTAAATAGATATGCACCTATTAAATAACTTTTTTTTTTTTTCTAAAGAAAAAGTAAAGCTTTGATTTCATATTCTCATTCCGTTTTTATCTTTAAAATATTTTTATTTCAGAAATACATTGCACAAGTGAGAAAAAACGTTTTTTGTTGTTGTTGGTTTGGTTTGGTTTTGGTTTAATAATATAAAATGCATTGCCCTTATGGTCACTTTCCATGCATATTCAATAAAAAGTCAATAGAAGCTTTCACCGAAGTCACTTATGCTTCCATAAGACAGAATTTAGTTTGAAATGGCATAAAAATTGCTTGCGTTTCTGCAAGAGAGTATCAGGATTTCAGAATGACAAGAGAAATTAGATAGATGCACTGACTGACAAATCTGACAATCACAGTTTATGAACTGTGTCTGTGTTGCTAGCTGTGATCCTGAAATTTTAGGAAAGCATGGAAAGACAAGAAAAGTAATGACTAAACTATCTAAATTGAAAAGGAACTATTTTTTTTATTACTGGGGTTTTGTGTACGCTTAGCTGTCATGGAGTTTATATTTTACAGGTCTTAGAAATTTCCTTATAAACTAAAATGTAATTATAAGAATTATGTTTTATTGGTATACAGGTAATTTCTTACCAGAAGACTTCTGTAATTTGTTTTAAAAATGTCTTGCCAAAGAAGAAGCATATGTGACTTAAATACCAGCTGTGAAGTATGGTAGGACTCCTGGACTTTTACATGTTTTGAGAAACAGACAATTTTATTTAGTAGTAACATCATTTGTAGTCATGTGATTTCTTGAAACCTGAATTTACTGTTTGATTCCCACCAAACTCACATCCTCCTAAGGACTCTGGCTATCTAAAGAATTAACTTGTAGGGAGATGAGCCATAGCAACATGGCTTTCCAGTGGACAAATAGCAAGCTGATAATATCACCATGATTGTCCATGATTGTATGTTCCAGTTGCTGTTTTAAAGAAATGATGTTTTACAAACCTCCTCCTTGACTAGGTGTTCATATATATACAGTAATATTCTGTCATGGTTCAGTCACTGAAGATCTTTAGTACCACATTTTAATTACCGTACACACCTGTGCCTTTCCATAAGATGCATGATGAAGGGTTAAAATATCCTGGGGCAATGGAACAAGTCAGGTTAAAAAAAAATAAATAAAAATCAAGTGGGCTTTGTTTTTATGGTGAACCTAATTACAGAGCATGTAATTCAGATTTTGATTAATACATTAAAATCTCTATACATGAGAACAAAGTAATATTCAATGTCATTCAGAAAGTCTTTCAATAAAACTGTAACTATTTAATGTGTTTCTGTTTTTTTGTGTTGTTGTTTTATTTCTTAAAGGATATCATATACTGCCAACCTATCTGTTGAATATCTCTTTTTAATGGCCTTGTAATGAGACCCCAAAAAACTGCTCAAAATATACTGTGAGATGGTGGAATCTGTACAAGGCTGTTTAACAGTACCAAAGTTAATTCCTTTGCTAAAAGAGAACAAGAGGCATCTAGTTTTCTATCACTAGTGTACTTAAAGCAGTTACCTGGTGTCTTTCCTGTGTGTCTAAATCACTGAGTTTAATACACATTATCAAGAAGTTCATTTTAGATTAGCAAAATTCATTGAAAACATTGTTACTTAAGATCACTTAAGATCACTGTACTATTTTAGTGAGGTTGCTAGTTATGAAAAAAAGGAGGAAAAACCTCCATGTCTGTCTGATCTGGACCATGTGATTTCTATAATTCCTTCAGTTACTGGGAACTGTCACACTTATTTTACATTTTTGGCTCTACAATTATAGCCCAATTTTATAAGGAAAAATTAGCTTCCCTAAGGTAAGATAATGTGTGTTAAACTCAGTGATTTCTCTTGTTATATGAGGGGTGAGATCCAGACACTGTGAATTCCTGGCAGAGACCTATACTTTCCTGTGTTTTCTTCATTTGGTGGAAGCTATTTCAATGTTATTTTATATTTTGGACCAGAAAAGATTAAGTTTTAGAAGAGGAAATGTAATTCTTTTCCAATCGAACTCTATTGTTCTATGAAACCTAAGATCTAACCCTATAGATACCCTGTGTTTTATCATACTATAACTTAATGTTTCAAGATTAATATGAAACTAAGTGTAATTTAGACAAAGCCCTAATGTCTTATAATATGTTGAGTAGCTTAATTAGTCCTTTTTCCTATTGTTGAATTTTGATTAAAACCTTCAGTCCCGCACATTTTCCTGCAAATCATGTAAAGGCTTGCATTTACGTCCTTTCTGTTTATTCAGTTTTCATGTATAGAGTTTGTATTTAATTCACAACAATTCTGCCAATTTAGACTTAAGTGACTTGAGTTACTTGGAGAAATACCATCTTGAATAGTTTTACTTAAATATATATATATATATATATATATATATTTCTTGTTCATATTTGTTATTATTTATTGATGGTTGGACCAGATGATTGTTTCCAACCATAATAATGATTCTGATTTATTCATGTTCAATCTTTTGCTCCAGTTCCCTCAATAACTTAGTCTATCTTTCTAGTTACTTCAATGTGCAATTTGATTCCTGAGTACATAAAATAGACTTTATACAGAAGATGTGATTTTCTCTTGAATTAGTTAAGTGAGATATACATCTGAATCCTCTATTGGATTAAACTGGGATTACATGGATTAAGATTATTAAAATAACAGTTATAAACACATTCTATTCTGTTCTGCTCTATTCTATTTAGTTCTATTCTATTTAATTCTATTCCATATTGACAAAACTAGTCAGACCCAAAGAACCTCAGTAAAGTCTAATAATATAAGAGCTATTTAAATTATACTTCTGCTACTCTAATATAAAGGTAAGAGGTTTATTCTTATTTTTGTGTAGTCTTTTGTTTCTCTGTTTTTTTTTGTTTGGTTGGTTGTTTTTTTGTTTTGTTTTGTTTTGTTTTTTATTTTAGTTTATTTATTGCTAGATTTTGGCTAGATTTCCCATTTTTTCTGACTTTATCACTTTATCTTCTTTGCTGTTTTTTATACCTCATCTCTTCCTGAGCATTACTTATTTCATCCATATCTATTTTAGTGTAGCCTTTTTCTTTCTGTTCTCTGTTTGCTTCTATCCATATTTCTGCATTTTGTCCCTTCACCTCTATTCCCTAGTTGTTTTCAAGCTATATGGCCATCATTCAGACTTCAGTGGAACAGCTGTTTGCATGGTACGTGGGGCAGAAAGAGCACACTGAAAAATAACCCAGCCCCAAACACCACAGGATAGGTTATTTCTGTTATTTCTGGACACCTTATTATGAAAGCAAACATGATTCTGAGTGATACTGAGGATGAGTAAAGGCAGATGATAGACTTTCTCTTATCTCTAACATAGTGCTTTACATTTGAATTGGTTAGGACTATTACACTACCTTTTGGTTATAAAACAAGAATGTTGCTTTAAACACAGATGTGGAAACACAATGTCATTAATGGAGAATGAGATTTCCGTAGTTAGGAAAAGGTTTCAGACAGCCAAGCACTGGTTAAAACCATCCTAAAGCATGAATAAAAATAGTCACTTGAAGCTATTTTTAAAAACTATCACACTCTCACACAGAAGAAGAACAATATTTTCCCACTTCAAGACAATGACACAGGGAAGAAAAAAAAAAAAAAAAAAAAAGATTGTATCTTAAACATAAAACCTAGAAAAATATGCTAGGTACATATTATTACAGAATAATAGAATCATAGAACAGCTTGGTTTGGAAGGAACCATACAATTTCAACGTCCCTTCCATGCCACCCACTAGATCAAGTTGCCCAGGGTACCATCCAATGCAGCCTTGAACACCTCCAAGAAAAGGACAACCACAGCTTCTTTGGGCAAATTTCTGTACCTCACCGCCCTTACAGAGAAGAATTTCCTCCTAACCTCTAATCTAAATTTCCCCTCTTTTAGTTTAAAACCATTCCACCTCATTCTGTCATTATCTGGTTGAGCAAAGAGTCTTTTTTAAGTCCCCTTCAAGTACTGAAAGGTTGCAATGAGATCACCCCAGAGCCTTCTCTTCTGTAGGCTGAACAGCCCCAGCTCTGTAAGCCTTTCTTTGTAGGATAAGGTGCTCCAGCCCCTTGATCATCTTTGTGCCCTCCTCTGGACCCACTCTAACAGATCAACATACTTTTTGTGCAGGGGGCTCCAGACCTGGGGCCTCCAAGTGGGGCCTCACAAGGACAGGGTAGAAGTGGAAATCTCTGTTCAGATTATTCTAGGGCATGAACATGGAAAAAGACGGAGTTGTTCCCAGAATTTTGGACAGTAAGCATCAATTCAGACACTCATTTGTTGCTTAAAGATTTCTAGCATATTGGTAAATCTCCCATGCAGCTAGGACAAGAAGGAAAACAACAGTGACAAAATCTAATTACAGAAAAATAAAATAGATGAGGATTTTCATCTCTTAAAATTATTATTTCTGCTTTTCCGATGAGATAAGGTTTCTGTGAATTCTTGCATTAATTAAACTACTAATATAACAACTTTCCTTCCTTAACAAAACTCGTCATTAAGCCATAGTTCCCTTCTTCATTTCTTTTAATTCTGCAGTGGGTTGTAGTGTTCTTTCTCTTGCCAGATGCTCCCCACCATTGTATGACCATGAATGCGGCATCAATAATAATAATAAAAAATCCTATTACCAATTCAGAACAACTATTTTTTCGCACATATATCAAAAAGGAAGAAACAGTTATAAAAAGGACAACCTTATGTTACTGTCAGAAACTATATTTAATAAAATTTTTGACCTTGTGTTTGCTTTTCTTCCTTTTTTTCTTCCAGATTTTATCTTCTATTCCTACATAGCCATCTGCGATCTTCACATAGAATATAAATGCTTTCAGGATGTTCATGCAGCAAAGAATACAAGTAGGATGCTAGAAATGTTAGTAGCTATTAGGCATTACAAACAATACCTATAGCAGCAGACCATGGTTATTCTGATATTTTCCAGTTTTTACTGCAAAGCAGACTTTACTGTGCTACCTCAAATATTTTTGTTAAATTCAACATCAAATAAGACATGAGAAAAAATAAGGTAAATAAAAATACTCATGTTGTCATGCTGATATCCATTAATTCCATAACATGATGTTATTCTGGTAAAATCAAAGATTCTAGAAAAGCTTTGATTTGAGGATAACAGAGCTGAAAATAACATTTGATCCATCTGCATTCACTGATGGGTATGTAGCCCAAACTCTTCACTCCTTTGCATCTTTCCATTCCCCCTCCCTTCTCTTTTTGAGGTTTCTTCACATAACTGTCTTAAGAAAAGACAAATCTGTACAGGTCGTATGTTAATGTCTTTAAGGATGTAGAAGTCTCTGAAGCCAGGGAAAGACAGCTATATAAAATACATATCTGTTCTCGGAACCTTTTCACCTTCCGCAGTTGAGGTGGACAACAAGAGGGTTGGGAGCTTGGACTAGCAGAGAACAGTTGACTTCAAGAGAGAAATGAATCAATGTTAAGGAATTAAAAAGGTTCACTGAGAAACATTTTTTCTTCTTCAGGGCTGGGAAAGCTGCCCAATACAGTTAGCATTTCCATCGCCTGGAAATTACATTAGAATATCTGGGAGAAGTTTCCTTTTAAAATATGGATCAGGACTAGATTTTTGGAAATATACACATGCGTAGTATATTTGAATGTTGTGCGAATATTTACATGTGAATAATAAATCAGTTATTTGCGTTGTTATGGTAAATGTTTGTTGCATAGACATCTTGTTGCTCCAGAAATCTGGCACTTAGCAATAAAATAGCTTTTCAGACCAGAATAGAGCTCTTTGACTTAACTGTCTGTTCAAGGGAGAATGATACTGAAAGTAAAGACTATGTGATGTAGGTAAACAAATTTAGCTTCATATTACCATTGTGCTTTCAAGAATTTAGATAAAACCATAGGGCTGTCTGCTGGTGCAAAGATGTTTGTGTCCTTTAGCTGAAGCACCATACTGACTCCTTTCTAGAGTCTTCTCTGAGGAAAAGAAATAAAGTAGGCTCACAGCTATGCTACTTTTCTGGGTGTACAGCTCTGTGGAGGAGCTGGCTGGGTCCCTCCTTCATAATCCTGGTGAGCCAGCTCAGGCAAGTCACGTGAGGCAAGTCGGGCAAGATCTATAATTTTTAAAAGAAACAAATTGAAACGATCAAGAGGTTATCATTTTCAGTCTCAGAGATTAAACAAATTCAAATGTGCAAAGTAACAGAATTTTCTGTTAAAATATTCCTAAGAATTTACCATACTGTGAAATGTTGTGCCTGATTTCACTGAGGCATGGAGCTCTGTTTCTTAAAGGTAGCTGAGCTATGAGAGGTAGTGATTCAGAAAATATAGTTCATTCCCTGAAAAATGTTTTTCTTAGTCAGAGAAGAAAATATTTGCTCTGTGTTTATTTATTTATTTATTCACCTTTTGTGCCTAAAAGATGTCAATATTTATTCCTGGCTTTGTGACAATGTTATTGCCAAGGACTGTATTTTAATTTCATTACCTTGAGTGGTAGCAAACTGGCATGGGTCTTAAATAGACATCTCCCTTAGCAGTGTGGTAGAAAGGCCTAGTTAAACAGAAATTGAAAAAAGAGACAATGGGTATACCCATTTTAAGTAGCTGTTGTGAATGCTGCTTGCTTTATCATCCTGGAAATGGTATATCTCATTGAGAAGACAGAAACCTGGATCACTTCACTTTTGCATGTATCCCATGGCAAAGGAGACTGCACCCTCTAACTCACCAAAGGCTATTTATTTTTCTCTCTTTCCTTATGCAGATGCTAGAATACGAAGCAGATGCTAGAATGTGCACAGCTGTATCAGGACTTGTTACTTTAGCAGAGGTTGTGAAAAAAAAAAAAAAAAAAAACAAAACATGAGTCTAATGGGTTCGTGTGGATCACATGAAAATATTATCAAAAAAGAAAAACAGGAACACCACAAAATCTTCTATATGTACCAACAATAAAATTCAGATGCACTTTTTTCATTTGTACTTCATACACTACATGAAATTATGCAGTTTGTTACCAAAAAATAAAGTTTTAAATTAATTTCTATAAGAATTAGTGGTCACTTTAGCTGTTACAAATTCAGGTCCAAATCACGTTTGAATTTTCCTACTTATATTAGAAGCAGAAGAGTTTATTTTCAAAATTCCTCAACCTACATCTTGAGTCAAAAGCACTATTTGTCAGTGCCAAATTATCTCATTTCAGCAACAATATATTGCTAAAAGAAACAATCTGAAACACTTGCACTAAATGTCACAAACAGTCTTTGCTTCTGCAAAATATTTCCTTTTGCTTTATTTATAGAAATAACTATAAGCTGTTCTACCTACTTTAAATAAAAACACATACTACGTGAAAGATTTACAGTTACCTAATTAACTTACTCAGCCATAACTTCACAAAGACCGTGATTTGACCACAAAAAAGTAGTTCCTTTCAACTTTCCATATGGTTTTCAGTCCATTTTTAATGTGATATATTTTTAAACTTGCTACTCAAGCAAAGGATGCTCAGCTGATGTGGAAAGAAATGTAGTCCCTTATGTACACAACAAAATGACTACGTTTTTCTGATTTTACTCAACTGTGTACCTTCTAACCTGACCTGGAAAGAAAAGACCTGTGTCAAGCTCCTGTCCACCTCTTTCAGGACATGCCTCACCACACAGTTGTGGTATCAGGCAACATTAATGGAGATACTCTAGTTGGTTGGTAGTTGAGGCAAAGAATCTTTTCTTATGGTGATATTTGCTGCTGAGCTTCTCCACCTGCCACCAGCATGTGGAGTCACAAATCACTGGCTTAATCACTGAATCTGCCAAGCATCACGTTTCTTGTAAAATAATCTCTTAGTAGCCTAGTAAAATAGGCTTCTTCAGGTTTCCCCATGAGGCTCTGAAAATTATCTGCCAAGTGAGATGCGAAATTCTGGGTGACCCTCTGTCACTGGGATCAGTACCTCTCAGGCCCCAGGTCTGAAATGTTAAACATATGACTGACAGCTTGGTCAGAAGGTTTTTCTCTCTGAAATGCTGGTGATTGATGTTCAAGGAAAATAAAGATGTTATTCGAAAACTGGAAGAGTCATGACATCTGAGAGATTGAATTGTGTTGTGCTGGTGAAGTGCAGCAAAAACACAATCACTAGATACTAGACTTTTTAAAGAATACGATTTTTACATGTTAAGATATACACAATGTTGCAGCAAGGCAATATAGAACATTTTTATGTGGTGAAATCCAGAATAACCAAACAAGTTAGAGATATGATAAAATATTTCAGAAGAGGAACTACAGAACTACATATTTTATTCATACACAATGACATTATCTTAGCAGATCAGGTAAAATTCTTGCTAAAAAAAAAATAAAATAATTAAATATTTATGTATCCCATTAATCAGAAAAGGAAAAAATATCCCCTTCAGCAATAAAGATTTTTGAATGGCTAATTACTAGAACATATTAATTTTTAAAAGATTAATTTTTTTCTTACTATACATATCTATTATTTGGTATTTGTCTTGTCTAACATTTGGCATTTGCATCCGGGGAAAGTTCTGGATGCCTGCTTACTGCATTTGTCCTTAGAAAGGGAATATATCAAGGCAATTACTCATTTTCAAAAAAGTAATTTACAAGTAAAATTATGGGTAACATTATTCTGAGAGTTACTGAGAAACCCCTGAAGGACAATGCGGTCACTGGTCACAGACAACATGGATTCATGAGAGGAAGGTCCTGCTTAACAAACTTAATTTCCTTTTATAACAGGGTCACCCATCTAGTTGACCAAGGAAAGCCATTTGATATCATCTTTTTGGATTTCAGTAAAGCTTTCTATACTGTTTCTCAAAATATCATTCTGGATAAAATGTCCAGCATAAAGCTATATAAAAACATATGGTATGATGGGTGAATAATTGGTTGTCAAGTCAGGCTCAAAGAGTTATAGAAAATGGGGTTACATCAGACTAGTGGCCATTCACTGGTGGGATTCCCTAGGACTCCGTTTTAGGGCCAGTTCTCTTCAATGTTTTCATAAATGCCTTGGATATAGAACTTGAAGGTATACTTAGTAAGTTTATGGATGACGCTAAATTGGGAGAAGCTGTTTGTTCCATCAAGGGTAGAGAAGCCTTGTGGAGAGATCTTGACAAATCAGCTGGGAAATCACCAGCAATATGAAGTTTAAAAAGACCAAGTTCTGTAAAGGGGAAACGCTGGAGGTGTTGAGGAATGAGAGGCTGGAGAGCAGCCCTGTGGAAAGGGAACCGGGGGTTTTGGTTGACAGCAAGTTGAGCATGAATCAGCAGTGTGCCCTGGCAGCCAAACAGGCAGACAGTATCCCAGAGTGCATCAGGCAGAGCACTGCCAGCCATTTGAGGGAAGTAGTTGTCTAGCTCTACTCTGCACTGGTGCAGTCTCCCCATGAGTACTGTGTGCAGTTTGGAGCACCACAGTATAAGGACAGAAAACTAATAGAGAGTGTCCAAAGAAGGGCTACAAAGATGGTGAGGGGTCTTGAGGGCAAGACATATGATTAGTGGCTGAAAGCACTTGGATTGTTCAGCCTAGAGAAGAGGAGACTGAGGGGAGGCCTCATGGCAGCCTGCAGCTTCCTCAGAAGGGGAACGGAAGGGCAGGCACTGAGCTCTACTCTCTGGTGATAGAGAGGACCCAAGGGAATGGAATGAAGCTGAAACAGGGAAGGTTCAGACTGGATTTCAGGAAAAGGTTCCTAACATCCCAAGAGGGTCCTTGGGCTCTGGAACAGGAACCCTGGGGAAGTGGTCACAACACCAGGCCTATGGGAATTCAAGAAATGTTTGGACAATGCTCTCAGACATATAGTTTGATTTTTGGGTGGTCCTGTGTGGAGCCAGGAGTTGAACTCATTGACCCTTGTGGGACCCTTCTAACTCAGGATATTCTATGATTTTATATCCCTTACAGTTCTGACAAACAACATAAGCAGAAAGACTTTGCATGTTTCTTCCCAGCTTACAGAGTGATTTTGAACCTATCATTTCAGCTCTCCAGGTAAAAGAGATCTGACTGCCCAAGCTACTTGATTTTGAGGGTGTCTGCCTGTCATTTCTTGTTTTTCTTAGGATTAAATCTCAAAGGATTCAAATTACATCCCAATGCAGACTACTGAGATGTGGTATAGTTTTCCATCACAAGCATATTGAAAATTAAGATGACAATTTTTCTAAAATACACCTCCTCACTCAAACAAAAATGTACATAAAATCAATTTTTAGCCAGCATTATACAACTTACTCGTTCACTAGCATAGTGGTGTCTTCTGCAACTGCAAACTAGTAACCAAATCATGTAAAAGTGATTTCCTGAAATTTGATGTGTTTTTTTTTCTTCCCAGGTTGCCCTACTCGATGTCTTTGTGTTTTACAGTCAAGCTGACACTATGAAAAGGATTTAACTTGCCTGAAGAAGTCTTGCCTCTGGCATTAGTGACATCTGTCCTTCTGGTTTTTGCTCTCTCTTTGCAGTGTGGCTTTTTCTGGTTCCCTACTTTGATGTCAGATTGGGATGTTCATGTACCTCTACACTTACTTCATGGGAATCTTCACTGAGAGAGATTGAAAGGCAGCCAGGGATGTGAGATGAAAAACAGGCAAGCCAAACCATGATATAAGTGAACCATGATAATAATTGGACCTGATCCAGTGTTAAATCTAGCTATTCATTTGGTACTTTTAAAAAAATGTCTCCTTATGTCCATGCTTAATGTACCCTGGTTCCGCGTCTTTGCACAATGACAGCTGAATGGGAGGATCACAGAGCTCTCTAGCTTTCCTGAAGAGGTTCTTGTCTACCTGCTTTGGTTATTCTCTCTAACTGAAAAATATTTTAAAATTCTTGCACTTGCTTAGTCTGAGGCAGTTGACAATATATATATATATAATATAAAATAAAATATATAAATAAAAATAAGTAATTTAAATTATAAATAAAATATAATATATATATATATAATAACTTGTGCAATCCCATGTTTCTCTCCTCACACTAAGAACAGCATTATTCTAAAGGCTGTCCCGTCTGACTGTACTTACGTGTCAAGGGCAGACATCAGACGTTATGAGACAGAGTTAGAAAATGGATCTTTATGGGCGTCTTTCCAGTGACTTTTTTAAGATACCCTCATACCAATATCATAAAGAAAAAATAAAAAATAAAGGACAAAAGCACGTTCACCAGTTGCTACGAACTGTTAAGACCCTCTTACAAAGTCGCTGGAATGCACATATTTTTTTCTTGCCTTAAAAGGTTGCACTGGTTTAGTAAAATCACACAAACTTATGCTTTAATATTATATTATAAAACTTTTAACTCAACGCCATTTTCATTTTTATTTTATTTTTTAATTCTAATAAATAGGTAGTGCTATTCTTAAAGGATATTATGCTGTTGCATGAACACATTTTCATATAAAGTGATTAAACTTGTCTGATACTCAAATAATTTTATTTGCATAAATATAGATCAACTTTGCAGAAAAATATTTTTGCATCTTGCATAAGTCTCAGTGTGTTATGTCTAATTTCAAGTGTTAGAAAAAATTATCTGGTAAATAAATGCTCTGGGTGAATGATAAGAACATATGTAGTGTTTAACAGCATGATTTTGTGAGATAGAAATTGATTCAAAATGTAAGGTTTAGAAATAAAGTGAGAGAACCAGTATATAAATAGTTCTATATCTTAATAATAAACTTCACATATTCACAAATATGTGCAATTTAGACAGTAGTGCTCTAAGCTAAGATGCAGAAAAAATGTAAAATAAACTCTATATAAATACTGTTTATAAAGGCAGGGCAATCTTTCTTTCACTTTACAAGCTGTGCAGGCCAGAAGGGGTCAAGAAGCAAAAACAATAAAGATTTATTCTTGTAAATTTCAATTTAGTAGCAATGTTACTGATAACAGATCCACAAAAGTTGCACATGTGCAAATGAGATTCTCAAAAAAATGCAGCAGTAAGTACTAGTGATATCAGTGATTTCAATATACTCTTCCCAGTTATTTTTTGCTGCTTGTTGGAGGCTGGATTTATCAACAAAGTAAAAGCAAGATAGAAAAGCAAGGTTTAAAGATAAACAATGGTTAACTTTACATGTACCGGAATTGGTATAAATTGGAAAAAAAAATAGCAAATTTGTTTTGATTGCACTTTCAATATTAATTCTCAAAAGTCTAATGCAGGAATTTTACAGTTTTGTATCAGTAAGAGTACAAGTACCAGTTTTGTACCAGTAAGAGTACTTTGGGTAAAATACTGCAAAATTGCAATGGTTGGAATGATTTTTTACAACCCAAATTTTATTTCCAAAGTTCTGGTCAAAAGAGACATATTAAAGTTGTTTTCCTATTTTAGAGCATGCCTCCAAAAGTTTGGGCTTTACTAAAAACTGTAAATAATCACTCAGATATGCTTAAGTATAGCCACATCAAAAAAAAAAACTTGGTGAAAGACTAATGTCTGAACTTAACAGCTAAAAATACAGACTGGTGTAAAACAAAAATAAATGTTAAAATGAATACCACCTAAAGAAAAGAGAAAAGCCTGCCATAACAAAAGCAATGTAACTACATGCTACACAAAATTTGCTGAGACTTTCTGAAATCTCATACCCTTTGTTAGATAGAATTTGTCCTTCTTAAGCTCTATGCTGATCTCAGCACCCGAGTTGTTATTTTAAAGGTCTTGTTTAAAGACTTCAGAGAGATACAAATAAAATGAAAAACTGGTCCTCCTGCAGTTGCACTAACAAGTGACACAGAACTTAATGAAAAGTTCTTGCTATGGAAGTAAGCATGAAGAGAGAATTCTACACATTCACAATTGTTATGCTTTTGGAGGTATCCAGTGCTCAGGTGTTCTTGCAACATCTACCCTAATTGTATTACCCATAATTTCATTTCTTTAGTCCAGACAAATTCAGTCATTCATGTCACCCATTATAACATCTTTACCTCTCAGTTCCAGTAAATGATCCTTTGTTCAAATTTAAGGGATGCTTTGATCCTAAAAATTCTGCATAATTCTACCTTTCCCCATGTAAGGACACTCCTCTTTTTGTCATGAAATCTACCCTTGTTTCTAAGGTGGAGAACACCTCAAAGAGATTTCTATGTATTTTCCACATCAACAAGGCTGGAAAAGTTCCCCAGGTGTTTTATTGAGCATGGGTTGCCAAGCCATGGCCATTTCACATTCGGTTCCCATGTTAACTCCTTCATTAATTCATTCCACTATGTCTGAAGGAAACAGTGTTGGTCTCATGTCTTTTAACTTATAATGAAAAGTCCACAGAACTGTTACAATACTACCTGCTGGCTGCATCCCATTTCTGAACTCCCCCTTTGCCATTGCTTGACATCTTTACCCACATCATCAAAAAGTGATGTGGGTAAAAAAACTCCCTCAGCTTTTATATTTTCTGCACTGGTGCACTATAAATAAGAAATAAGGCCATTGTTGATGTAATCTTAGCAATTATTTGGCACAAATGTGCAGAGATTAATGAAATTCATACAAAAATAGGAAAGAATACAAATTTCTAGCCAGACATGTGACACCATTGGATCAGGCTGACATCATTTTTCATTTTCCACAGAAATGGAGAGGAAAACACTGTTACTGTTGAATGTCTGAAGGCATGCACAGTACATATACACATACATATGAAAGACCAGCTTTGCCTTGCAAAGCAATCAGTCTCTTGCAGGATAAAGCTGGCTTTCAAAATTCAAGCCAGGGAGTTAAGGAAACTCAGTGTAAATATAAATCCCCATCAGCTATTTTTGGGTATATATTCATAGTGCATTCGTGTCAGCTAGTACTGGCAGATACAAAACACACCAGTGTAACTGCTAGGTGGTCTGAACACTGAGTGATGGCTCTAAAGTTTTGTTTGTTGTTTTGTTTCATTTTGTTTTGTTGTTTTTTTTTCTGAGACATTGGTCAGAGAAAGACAATTAGCTGCTGATATCAACGTAAAAATCTAGGGATTTCCTTGCTGAACTTAACTGTAAATACAACTAGGATTCAGAAAATGATAAAAAGAATGAAAGCTACTCTCCCCCATTCTCCCTTAACTTGCTCTTTCTCAAACCATTATTCTTGTTCTCTGTGGAGGGGAAGTCAACTTTTGTGACATAAACGTAATGTTGGAGATTTGCTGCAGAGGACTATCTAGAAACATGGCTAAAGTTCACATTGCAGTTCAGCTTGCAAACTCTTGGTAGTTTTTATTTCCTATTTGAATGGAAAGACAAAGCTCAGCAATCTCCTTTCATTCTCTGTTAGAGCATTAGGAGAATTTGTCTTCTAACAATACATGTAAAGCATCCTTCCCTCAATGCATTCATCAAAGTGAACAATATTAGGAAAGATTAGGAAACAGCTAGTGGCTGTTCTTTCTGGTAGCACACTGATGCTATCTACATATCTATATATTTTATCCTCTGTACCAAAACTGAGATTGAGATGGCAAATATAAATAAATTGTGTTTCCTTGAATATTTATATAACACTAAGTGAACGTTTCTAAGGAATCTGTTTTTTTAACAGTATAAGTTCTGTACATAATACATACTTAGAACCATATTAATTGAGTGGAAACATCTGAAAGTGAACTACCTTTACTATCCTTATGTTTATCTGTACCTAATGTTTTCTCAGCATCTAAATGGAAAAATATATTAAGGTGTCAACCTTATCTGACTAATCATCATAGCTAATACCCATAATACCCACCTCTGAATATCAGTGCAGATCAGACCTTACAAAGATAAGGTCTGATCTTTGTCCACCAGCACATTAATGACTTCATTATTATTATTATTGTTATTGTTAATATTATTGTTTATGTTTAATCCAGTCACTATGTTAACACCAGAATTTGAAATGGCACAACAGAGAGCTATTCCAATATCTGTGGGATCAATTTGTGATAGCCAAGGCCTTAATCCTGTTAAGATTTTGTTTTCATTTAGTATTAAGCATCATGAATTATCTTGCTTAAGTAAAAGTATTTGTACTGTAAACAAGTCACGATAAATACAAATATTCTTCTGTGAATATTTAAAACTGAAATACAAGTATTTTATAGCAGCGGAGTTTTCAAGAAATTGAGTGAAAATCTGCTAGAAAAAAGACTTTTAACCAGATGAGATAAATTCCATATAAGATTGAGTCCTTTAAAATAAATTTGAATATGATGTTTTCAGTATGATGTTGTGTAGTACTTAGAGTATGATCACAGAAGAATAGCATGCTTTTTAAATCCCTGTCACAGTAAGAAGAACGTTCTTTGATTTTCTCATGGGTGCATATTTTAAAGTTAGAATATATACACTTTGAATAGTTTTTTGTTTTGTTTTGTTTTGTTTTTAATACATTCTTTGTGTAGTGATGACTACTAGGTGAGGACTACGTTTATCAGAATATTTATGAACATATATGTCACTTAAAACTAGACTCTGTCTCTTTTTTATGGGTATCTGTCTCATCCTTACAGAAATCAGGTTCTGAAAGTCTAAGTATTCGTTTTCTATTCTCATCTAAGAAAGTAAAGTATTTTCCAAACTACATTATATGTTACTTTCTAAGCTTAAATGCAATAAATCTGAAGTTGCTAGGAAGAGCAAATTCTATGCATAGGCCATATAAAAGGGAGACAGCACCTGTAGCTTTATTACTGGATGTTTATTGAACAGACAGGTAGCAAGGACAAACAAGCAAATATGACGAAAGTGAAAGAATTCTGCTGGTTACTTCAGTTTTTGCTGGGATTGTATAAGAATATACAATTTATACATTTATTGGATGACAACAAATGCTGAAGATAAATGTATTTCTCGCTGGAACATTCATGAGGCTTTTTCACACTTGTTGGAGTTTCCTAAGAAAAGTTAGGAACTGACCAATATTACAGTGTTGTTAATGGTTCAGATTTTTTTCATTGAAGACTCATCTCTAGTTTAACACTAGACTTAATAAGTCTCATAACTCTATGAGACGCAGGGGGTCTCACTGACCAGGTAGAAAGCCTTACCACATGTGCACTGGTATCTTGGTTAAAGGCAATTATACCTACAAGCCAAAGCTGATTTTCATTTGGCAATTTTTTCTTTGGAGTAATTTCCATTCATTGTGTACCATCAAAGAAGTTCAAAATTTTGTCTTGCTCAAGATGCTAATTCTCAGAGGGCTCTTTTGAATATTTCATACAGTGTACTGAAAACATGAAACACTCATCTCAGTAAATTTTCTAGATGCTTCCTTGCTGAGTAAACTATTCTTATTGGGCTTAGGGTCTTTCTTGAAGCCTTGTTCTTCAAAATAGCTGGAGGGATTGTATCTCTTAACAACAGTCTGTTCGAAAACACATACCAAGTGTTTTCTGCAGAGAAATATTTGGTATTCTATTTCTTTCAATACACAGATGAAGAGTAGGACACCCATGCAAGCTTCCTTAGCAGCATGTGCTGTGCATTCAAAAGCAAAACAAAATAAACAATGTTTTATACATCATAGAGAATGAAGTTGTATCTACAATTGACTACAATCACTGTACCACTTCAGAATGCCAATATCATTACTACTCATTGATAGTCCTCAGCAAGAATTATTACTTATTTACCTTCCCACTTGTCAATGATGTACAACATTTTAACATTAATAATATATTGCCTTAATTGCATCCTGCATTGCTGTTTATTACAATAATGTTTCACAAAACTAACTGCAGCTTTCCAGGTCTCTCCATGATGAATATGTTTCTCTCCATAAGAAACATGTTTCTCTCCATAAGAAACAACCTGAAATTTTATAAAACAAAATTGACAGCTTCAATGCTGTGTTTATGCAATGCATTTCCCAGACTACTTTTTGTCTTAGAAGTATGATAGTGTCCATTGGTAGGCAGAAAAGCTCGCACAACTGAAAAAGAGAAATTGCAAATGGCACACTACAAAATTGGTTTTGTTTCGTAGGATGGTAGAAAGAAGTTTTGAGATATGATTTGATACTGTCTGATATATATATTTTGAAAATTATTAGCATTTTTATCAGCACTTTATTAGCATTTTATCTAGTAGTTTATCAAATAATTGAAAGTAATTGCCCAGTTATTATAGTTATTACTTTTTTACTGTTCTCCTTAAAAAGAAAATAACTTTTCAGATAACTGTCAAACAGGACATCCTTCTCCATTTATACTTGCAATTCCTTGCAATTATACTAATACTAATTATACATCCTGAATATCTATATTGAAAATGGTTGTGCTGTTTTGTTATTATATTTACTCCAGATGGAACCATATTCTCAAAAGTGCTTTTCTTTGTTTAATACTTTAAGGAAATTAACACCTATATTTGAACTACAGACAGAAATCACAATATGTGATGATATGAACATAACAACAGGGCAGTTATAAAGTAAGATTATTTAATGTCCTGGGGAAAAAAATGAAGACATAGATTTAGCAATGAATTACTCTTTTGAAATGTGAATATTTGAATATTCTTAGTTTATAAAATAAGAATGAATGTTTTATTGATGACACTTCAAACTGGTAGAGATCACATCCATTTGAATTTGTCTTTAAGCAGCTGTAATGGGATCCAGGATCCCTCCTTGTCTTTAGAATCCATTTAGTGTATTAAGAGAGATTCTGATCCAATTAAGAAATATTATGGTACTGTAGCTCTCAATACAAAGTATATGGTGCTTAGTTTAGTAGAGGGATATATTTTGAAGAAGCTGATCTGTTTAGAAAATCAATTCAAATAGCAGTCTGGGAAAAGCTGAGATTAAATTAAAATCTTTAAGAAGAATTTGGGGAAGATTTAAGAGTGCTTTACTTAAACTGAGCAGTGTGGCTGTTGATAAGCTATATTTTGTATCTTTAATTTTATGCTTTAATGATCATAGAAATTAATAACATTTTAAAAACAGTGAAGAAAAGTTCAACTGTATTTTACAGGAGCAAAATAAAAAAAAATGCATGTAAAATCTCAAATAGACATTTAATCTTTGGTGTAAAAAAATAAAGCTGAAAACTCAGATAATTTAAATACCACATCTAAATATTAATATTGTATTTTCCTTTTTTTTTTTTTTTTTTTTTGATAATATAATTAGAAAAGTCTTTACCCCATAAAATCTTTTAGCAGGACCGCTATGTACATCAGTGTACTACTTTACTACTACTACTTATTCATCATACTGCATATTATACTGGCTTTGAGAAAAGAGCCATTTAACTGCAATTAAAAATAAAATACTCAGATCAGACAGCCAAAGACAAGCAGATAAAACTGAAATTAGCAAGAGACACAAACTGCCTTGAAATATGCTGTGGGGTGAACAATAGATGGAGACATGATAGGCAGATGAATAAATAAATAACAGGCCTTAACTGCAACAGCAAAAAATACTAGTTATACCACATTTATTGGAAGTAGAATTGAAAAAATATATGCACGTATAAATACAGACACACATACGTGGTTCATTAATAACGACTTGTTGCACATTTTCATAAATTATGTATTAATAACCAATATAAATAATGTGGTTATATTGCATGTTAATAATAATGTAGGAGTGGTATTTCATTTATGAAACTGCACAGAGGTCTCAGGGAAGCAAAAATCCTGAATCCTAGCATATTTGTCCTCAATTACTTATCTCACAGAGTACAATCCAAAACTAATAACCAGATGAATGGAGAACATCTCGTTTGTTCTGATCAGTTTTCTGGTATTGACATTTGTAGATTTTCTATTGCAGTAACTGCGATAGAAAGTAACTGCCTGGGAGATGTATTTTTACAAAATATCCAGTTTCACATTAGCCTGTTTCTGTCTTTAAGCGCAAAGATGAACATACACGTATCAAATGCTTGATATCATTTCATGAAATTATTTGTGAGTTAGTGGGTGTTTGTGTTTTCTCAAATGTCAATAATTCATCATTTCAGTAAAATTCAGCGAGCATCATCTCCCAAACCAGCCCTGGGTCTCATTGCTACATACTCCTTACATTCTCCAGTTTGATGTCTAAACAGAAGATGGCTAAGACCAGAAGAAATATATAATTTTTAAATTAAAGTAAATAATGGTTGTGGTTTAAAATATATATATATATATAAAAGAAACTCTGAGCTATTAGCTGTAAACTGATAAAGCTGAAAATATGTTTATTGAGTTTATTGATTTTTTTTTTTGTTCTTTAGGAAGAGAAAATAAGGCTCCATGGACTCCTTATAGCAGACACAATAGTGGTCCTACAGGAAAGCTAGGGAGGGACTCTTCATCAAGGAATGTAGTGATAGGACAAGGAGTAACAGCTCTAAACTAGACAAGGGTAGATTTAGATTAGATATAAGGAAGAAATTCTTTACTGTGAGGGTGGTGAGGCACTGGAACAGGTTGCCCAGAGAAGCTGTGGTTACTGCATCCCTGGAAGTGTTCAAGGCCAGGTTGGATGGCGCTTTGAGCAACCTTATTTACCTGACTTAGTGGCAGGTGTGCATGCCCATGGCATGATGATCTTTAAAGTTGCTTCCAACCCAAACCATTCAATGATTCTATGATTCCTTGGGGAAAACGAAACAAAACAAACAAACAAACAAACAAACAAAACACTTAATAGAGTCTGTTTTCAGATAATATGGTCTTTTTTTTTTTTTTTTTTTTTTTTTTTTTTTTGGAACAAATGGTTGTATAATACAAAGACTGATATTACTATTATATATAAGAGAATCAAAATTTTATGATGTCTGACAAAGACTGTTAGTATAAATATTTTTAAATGATTTGTCTTCGTTATTATGCTTCAATATGTAAAGAATCTGAAGGTAAACATAGAAAAGTTTTATTGAAACTGTAAAATGCTAAGTGATTGGCAAGGAAATTGCCAGCAATGTTTCAGACGAGGAAAGATACCAGAAAGTATGTGTAACAGAACTGTTGAGATGGATATTTTTCTATTTTTATTTTCATTTCTATTATTTCTATTATCATTGTAGAGGGTTTGTTGTTTTTGTTGTTTTGTTTTGTTTTCATTTGGTCCACCCATGTATGCTGTCATTCTGGCAATAGTAACTGTGTTTCTTTGATAGAATGCCATTTCCATTTTTAATTTTGTCTTAAAGTTCTCCAGTAGCGAGTGATCATTTCAATGTCATCATAGAATTTCCGTTGCCAAATGTTTCATTAACTTAGCTATAGACAAACAGCAATAAACGTATATTTAATTAAGCTAATGATGGACTTACTTCCTTTTAACAAGGGAAACAAAAGGATTTGTTTATAAAGTTTAATGGGATAATAAACACAGTGCATTAACAATGCATGAAGGCCAAGCAGAGGATACATAACTTGTAACAGTACATTAATACTTTTGGTTTTGCTTATACCTACTACAGCAAATTGAAATATTTCACCTATAAAATTATATCCCAACTGTATATGCAGTCTGTTTGTTAAGGCATGAAATTTGATTATGCTTACTTTTTTAGAGACACATGTGGCTAGCTATCATGATATAAACAGTTTTTCACAGTACTTAACTCAGAATTTGACCTTCCAAAGAAAATGTGAGCAGATGTTCTGTCCAGTGGGTAAGTTAATATTCTATTTTTTTTTTTTTTATTTTTTAATTTACTGATCATTTAATTCTAGCACACTGCTATTTTTATTTTTTTGAGAGCTTTATGTGTGTCTGGTTTTTGTTTGTTTTTGTATTGAAGAATGGAAAAAGAAAAGTCCAACTATTTGTTGCTATGTATCATCCTAAAACACAAGATTCATGTGTAAAGAAAAAAGAGTAATTGTTTGTGTTTTCCCTTCTTTCTTTCTTTTTCTTTCTTTCTTTCTTTCTTTCTTTCTTTCTTTCTTTCTTTCTTTCTTTCTTTCTTTCTTTCTTTCTTTCTTTCTTTCTTTCTTTCTTTCTTTCTTTCTTTCTTTCTTTCTTTCTTTCTTTCTTTCTTTCTTTCTTTCTCTTTCTCTCTTTCTCTCTTTCTCTCTTTCTCTTTCTTTCTTTTCCCTCCTTCCTTCCTTCCTTCCTTCCTTCCTTCCTTCCTTCCTTCCTTCCTTCCTTCCTTCCTTCCTTCCTTCCATTTATTTGCTTTGTATTCTTGGTTTTGGTTTGCCCTTTTTTTGTTTGTTTGTTTGTTTGTTTGTTTTTCTGTTTTGTTTTGTTGTTTTTTTTCCTCCTTGGGGCCAGCGTGTGTGTGTGTGTGTAAGGGGGGCACAAAAGAACAAAAGAAAGACTTAGCACTATTGTCAAAAAGGTCAAAAATGGTGTTCCAGAAATAGAAATTGAATAAAATCCCAGAGGTGGATTAAGGTCAAGACACAGATTATCTCATGTTTTAATTTGGGGGAATTCAAAATTTTGATTGATGGTTGTACATACATATATTTCTATAAAAAATGTTCAAAATGCCAAATTGTGCTCTTTTCTTGGTTTTGATTTGCCTTTTTTTTTTTTTTTTTTCTTTTTTTTCCTTGGGCTAACACTGTTATATCTACTGGATATCACAGTCTGTCTGAGCAGCTCTTGTATGAAAGCCTGCTTTCTCCAGTGGGTTTTCAGAGAATGAATGAATTTTTCAAAACAGAGGAAAAGAGAGTATTTTATGAGCTTAATGCAGAAAAGCAGACAAGCAGACTACAGGGCTGCTTTCAGTAGGGAAATCAGATACAGAGTATTGTATTTGCTCTTTGACTTGTTTCAAAAAAAAAAAAAAAAAAAAAGTAGGTAAAAATGATAAATTGCTTTTGTTTTTGTAGTTGTAAAAGACACTGTTCAACACTGTACCTTATCTATATCTAACTAATACACAGATTTTTGTGGACTACCTGAACTAGAATGAGATACGAAGGAATCAAGAAACATGACTCCACCACCAAGCCTACCATACTCTGTGTTATGAGGCAGCTGCCCCTATTTTTCATAGTTTCATAATTTTTATGTTAAAGCCATAGCTGGTATTTTCACTGTCACCATCAAGCTTATTCATTTATTTTTATTCTATCTGTCACTTTTAACTTTCTATGTATTTATCTTCTTCCCCTTTCTGCTTTCCTACCAAGGATTTTGTGCAGTTTGGCAAGTACTTTCTTTTGCCAAGTAGTTCCATGTGCTTTCCCAGCCAGCTGGTTCTCTCTCTGGAGCTGTAGTGATCATCATTCATGATTAAAACAACGTGAAGACCTCCACTATGGAAATGTCACTGAGCAAACCTTACAGGTAGAAAATGTTTTTTAATTAGCTTGCATTTTAAATGCAGATTGCATTATTCTGCATGCCAAAATGGCTCAGTTATGGATAATTATTTTAATGTAGTGACAATAGATTCATACAGGGGCTATTGAGGAAAGAGTATTGGAGAAATGCCAGCTGTTATGAAATGAACAAACACATTAGTCATTCAGAGCTTCTACTCACTAAACAAAGTTATTTTATTTGTCAACATTTATAATACTACATTAATGCCGTACTAGCACTATTTTGCCCCCTGGAGTTATATTTGTACTTCATGTAAACTAACCAAGTCAGTCTATAGCAGTCCATATTCACACGATAATACATTGAAATGAATGGATATTTTACAGTCAGCTTCAATGTGGCAGCAATTTTATCTGAGATGTCTTTTCCAAGGTCGCACAAGAAATACATCTTTGTGCTAAAAATAGAATCCGGATGTCAGCTGAATATAATCAGCAGAAATATTTCTGTAGACACTGCTCCTATTATCAAAGCCCTGGGTGAGTGTTTGGTATCCCTCACTCACATTTTCAGTTCAAACCTTCCTTTCCCCATTGTGACCCCAAGACTTTTTTATGGCACTAGTCAAGTGATCTACATTCCCCAAATCTGTCGGAGTCTCTTGCGTGTCATCAGATAACAGATGTGCAGAATAGCCCTGTGCATCTAACCCAGCTGAGCATGCTCCAGGAGCAGGGCTAACGTTCATGGCAAAGCTCTGATGAAGCTGAGCATGTTGACTGCTTGCAGAGTGTGTTCACTGACTGTATATCACCATCAAACACCAAACCATTCTAATCTGAAAATAAAACTGAGTGAAAAATACAAAATATGAGTAGCCATCACTGGAAATCACTGAAAACTACTTGTAACAAGATGCAAGGGATTTGCAGTTCACATTAGAGTTAATATCACTTCTGTGGCTAAAAAATCCAGGCACTAATGCTCCTTACGCTAAACCATTTTCCTGTTCTCAGTACCATTCTAATAAAATCCAAATGAAGGGATTTAAATGGAAGCCATCCACATGTCAATGATATGCTGTTGTTGGTTATCCCGAGATGTGCAGTATCAACAACTGGGCAGCAGTACTGAGTGTATGGACAAAACCCAAAAATGTTTTTTTCAGTGCTTAACCACAGAGAAAATAGGGCTTCCTCGCTTGCATGACACATATTGAACTATAAGGTTGCCAAAATAACTTGTTGTGTGGAAGCCCTGTGGTACCAGGAGATAAAAACACTGAACTAATTGTATTAGGCCTCCAGGCCTTGTGGCATTTTGTATGCAAATACGTTTGGGCTTACATGTGTATTAAGTCAAATCAATGAAATTATCACTGTAGAATGAATTGAAATGGTAGACCATTCCCTTTAATTTGAAAAGGATTTGCAATTCAGCAGTTCCATAAAAAGCTAATTGAAATGTACTTATGTGGCTGAAAAGCAGTGATAAATTTATGAAATTAACACAATTATTTTTAGCTGTCAAAATACTTAAAATCGTAAGTTGTAGACAGATAATTTACCAGCTAATATGATTAAAAATGCATGACTTAATTCAATAGATGTGTCCAATAGAAATATGAAAAGATGAGAGTACAGAATAATGATATATCAATTTAAATGTGCCATTGAACAAAGTATGTAAGCATAGATGCAGGTCTAAGCATGACTATCCCAGTAACTTCTCAATACAAATTCTTTGCAAATTTTTTAGCAAGATCTCTAGCAAGGCTTAATAAACTGCTGGATAAGTTCAACAAAGTTCTCACTGAATGACTGAGCATAATTTCAACTATGGCGTTCTCTCGGTGAGAAAAGATTTGCTATTTTAATGGATACTTTTCACCTCATGTAAAGCCCATCTAAAGTATATAAATATAATTATAATTAATTTATTGGCTAAATAATTTATTGGTCATAACAAAAAGCAGAGTTTGTTTGTTTGTTTGTTTGTTTCTGTTTTATAGAGTAGATTAGTTTGATATTCACACACATGGGAGGCTAAAAATCAAACTGTTGTTGATGCTGTCGTTAGTAATGTAAAGCTTATGAAGTCTGGATTTTTTTCAGTGACCTCTTTCCAATTTTTATTCTTTCCGATTCCCCATCCTTCTCTTTAATCCTTTTTTTTTTTTTTTTTTTTTTTTTTTTTCCCACCTTTATCAGTTCTTTTTTACAGGCATTGCTTATACAGACATTTTCTGCTGCATAAATGTATATAAGCATTAAATTTTCATGTGATGTTCCAAAGGACAAACAAAAAAGATTGGGGAAAAAGACTGAGGATTTTTTTCTTCACATAATTTTCTATAATGATGGTTGCAGTAATAGGGAAATTTCAAACTAGTGACTACAATATATACCACCTGAGAACAATATTTTTTGATATAAAATTATATTTCTGTTGGATTTTTCAGGTGCATGTAGGGTACTGAAAGAAGGGTAACAGTTCTGCACTTGTAATTCAATATTTTTTCCACGCTAAGGGCAGTGACTATTCCCTAAACTCAAAGACTATCTACTCCCTATTGTTCCATTTATTAAATTAGTCTTTTATTTTGTAATAAAAGCATCTAATATAGTTCTCTGTTTTAGTAGCACCATTTTGCTTTTTACTTACTTCATCATACAGAAAATATTTAATTTCTTGATTTTGGTAAGAAAATTTGTCCCAAGTCACAACAAGAGAAAGACTGTCATTTAACTTTTCCTGAATAACATCTGAGATTTAAATGTTCAACTTTTTTGGAAGCATGATGTTTGTTCTTCTGTTCTTCATTTCATAACCATTCATTAACAAACTTGAGAATAAGTATCCAGAAGTATCTAGAACATCAGATTGTGACTAAAATTAATGCAATTCTATAAATGCATAACTATTTCTCCATGCACTAGAAATGTCAATGTCCCCCCATAACTTTTGTTTTGTAGTCTAACCTGATGAAAAGCAGGATGAGCATAAAGATTACTCAAACACAGCAGTGAGACACAGTTACATACTTTATTTAGAGTTTTCTTCAGAGAAAATGAAGTGTCAAGAAAAGGAAGATGAAAATAACATTGTTTTACTTTTCCTTTAATTTACTGAAAGCAGTCTGGATGTTTAAGGTCAGTTATCTATAATTATATTCCTTTCAAGACTTTCAGGACTATTTTGCTTCCTACTGCTTATGTAAAGGAAAAGGAAGAACTATATAAACTTGGACTTTCAATTTCCACTGAAGAACACTCTTAAACTATGGGTAGGAAACCCATCTCCCAGATCCAGAGTTGAATTTCATATCCAGGTGCCCACCCTTAATGCCAGATCAAATTTTAAAAAAAAAAAAAAAAAAAAAGTTAATCTTCAGAATTTATGTTTGAAATCCAGAATTTAAAAAATGTTTAGCAAATCTTCACTAATAAATATTAATCCAAAAGAACTAGAGCCAAGCAAAAGGGCATATATTTGGAACAAAGAATGCTGATTAAACCTACCAGACAGTAGAGAAGTGATTCAGAAAAGCAATTAGCAGGTCATCCTGAATAATCATCTCTACATTACTTTTGAGTGCAATGTTGCAGTGAAATGGCCTGGTGAAATTTTTGGATATATAAAAGAAGGAATATTAATTAGAAATATAATAGTTACCCTGTCTCAACAGACAGCATACAAAGGGAAAGGGAAAGGGAAAAAGAGAGGAGAGGAGAGGAGGAGGGAGGGGAGGGGAGAAAGAGAAAAGGAAAGGAAAGGAAAGGAAAGGAAAGGAAAGGAAAGGAAAGGAAAGGAAAGGAAAGGAAAGGAAAGGAAAGGAAAGGAAAGGAAAGGAAAGGAAAGGAAAGGAAAGGAAAGGAAAGGAAAGGAAAGGAAAGGAAAGGAAAGGAAAGGAAAGGAAAGGAAAGGAAAGGAAAGGAAAGGAGAAGAGAAGAGAAGAGAAGAGAAGAGAAGAGAAGAGAAGAGAAGAGAAGAGAAGAGAAGAGAAGAGAAGAGAAGAGAAGAGAAGAGAAGAGAAGAGAAGAGAAGAGAAGAGAAGAGAAGAGAGAAGAGAAAAGAAAAAGAAAGAAAAGAAAAGAAAAGAAAAGAAAAGAAAAGAAAAGAAAAGAAAAGAAAAGAAAAGAAAAGAAAAGAAAAGAAAAGAAAAGAAAAGAAAAGAAAAGAAAAGAAAAGAAAAGAAAAGAAAAGAAAAGAAAAGAAAAAAGGGAGACAAGGAGATCTCAGCAGAAAGCTATGTTTAAAATGCAGTGGTAGTCAAAGCAAACAGAATGATAGCACGATTAAAGAATGGTTTCATGATAATTGCAGAAGAATTACCATGCCATTTTATAAATAGATTGTAAATCTTCTCTTCACCCACAGTGAAGATTTCAGCCTGGCCCCTAGTTGCAAACATCACTTCTCATTTCAATAGGGAAAAGATTCCATTCAGTGAGGCCTCTGAATAGTCCTCCAGAAGAGAGTCCTCCCTTCCTTTCATGGCAGTAGTGCATCCATATTGTTGTAGAATAAACCCCAAGAATGCACCAGACTTGGGGAACATGAATGGAAACATATAGGAATATGACCAGGATTTTTCTACAGTATTATGCTGTCTTTTTACAGTCCTAATATTCAATAAATTATGCAAATTTTGTTCCTTTTGAATTATTTTTACAGAACTGGGCATAAGGACCAGTAGTATCTTGCTGAAATTAGGTTAGTGATAGCATATGTTCCTACAGAATTGCTTTCCTCTGTTTGATTTATATGTCATTTCTTATCTAAAACAATGTTCCTGCATTTAAAATCTGTTCTCTTTAACACATACTATTGCCCTATATCTATAGAAAAAGCTTATGACCTGCTAGAATTTATTTGGTTTGACTTTACATTTTGGGGTGAATCTGAGGAAATCAAAATAAAAGCAATGACCTTTCTTCTTTCCCTACTGCAGGATGATAAACACTTTGAAGCATATGTTACAGAACAGATGCAAAAAAAGTAGCTTAAATAAATTGTGCTAGCATCCGGTGTACTATAATCATCTGAAACTGTCACATTAATGGTTTCAGTTTATCCTGCAAAAGCAAAATGTGATAAAAATAGCCAGAACAAGCAAGTGCTTACTGAACAGCAATTCAGTGTATGGAAATGATTGTTCAAATACTTCTCTTACACAGCATATGTTACTATTGGTACTAAAATAGATAGTAAAATACCAAAGCCTGACTGGAAAATGATTCCATAATTCCTTTAACATAATGCTTGTTCCTTAAAGGCTGCAGTACTTTGTGCAATCAGTACCAGCACAGATTGACTGCCAGAATAATTTAAATACCAATATCCCCAAACCTCCCAAAATTTATATGTATGTTAAAGTCATAGAATGCTTAAAGAAATCACTAGACTTACAACTGATTGCTGTCAGATTCGGATATTTTATTTCTGATGAATCTTTTTTGATTTTATGCATTGTTCTGCTTGGATTACAAACGTGAAATGAAATAAATTCGGTCTTACTTTGAATAAAGTTAATTTAAAGTGGATCAACATCACTGTGAGGAGAGCAACCAAAAGAAATAATGCAGTCCTGGTCTATATTTCTTCCTTGTCTCCAGAATTATTACTGATCTCTACCTTCAGAATAGATTGAGGAATGTTATAAAGATAATTTACTATCCAAGGGGACAATAAATAAAAAGAACAATTTACTGCTCATCACACACCTCCAATTTTAGAAAGATAAAATGAAGAGGAAAAAAAAAAAAAAGACATTGGCTGTGTTACTAACTATATGTCTCATTAGAAGGTCAGCATTTTACCAACTGCAACTGTATGATTCATCACTCTTCTCTTCAACTACCACCCACTGCTTTGGCCTTCCTTAACTTTATCTGTTGCAAGAGATGGTTATGTAAAGACAGCTGGATGTGTATATATTTCTTCTAAAGAAAGTTAAGAAATAAATTAGTTCATATCTGCAGTGTGTGCTAATATCATCATAAATGCTCGCTCTGTATTTCTACTTCTTTTCTCAGTGCTACAGAAAATGCATTGGTAAGATTACTACCCCCATTCTTTTCTCCACAGCTGACTAATAGCTGTGAGTATTTGGAAAAAAAAAAAAAAGTACTGAAACTGCATATTTTGATGTAAGTTAGGTTGTGATATTTTGATTTTATATGGGAAAACTAGTTCCTAATAGAACAAAATAAAACAAATGTAAAAATACAACTGTTTAAAATGTTGGTATGATGACACATATTATATCATTATCTTGTAAGAAACACAAAGATTTAAAAAAAAAAAAAAGCAACAAAGAAGGTGGAGTCAGGTCAGAACATTGCACCATTTGCAAAAGAAATGTCATGGAGTAGAAGTTCATATATCCATCTCCAGCTGATCTGTTATAATGAATTCAAATAACAATAGTTCCAAAGACTGCATTATCACATTACCCACTTCTACTTCTACTTGTTCAAACATTATGAGGGGAAAGTAGTACCTGCTACTATTTACGAAGCAGCAAATGAAAGGGCAAAACGTTCCTATTTCCTGTGGAACTGACTGACCCTTGTTCTCCAAGAGAACAGTTTGCCGTTAATAGCAAAAATAAACAACAGATGGCCAGGAGGGATTTTTTTTTTTTTTTCCTTTTAATGGTTTTTACTTCGAAATCTGTAGCTTAAAGTAGGTCATTGTTAGTTGCGGATAGAGACTACAATAGTTCTTAACAGTTTAGATTAATTGGTGAGAAAGACCACCAGCCTGCCAGGATTACTTGGTTGCCTGAGGAAAAATAAATTTTTAAGGAAAATATTGGCATTTGAGGTTTTTTGTTTGTTTGTTTTGTTTTTTTAAGAACTGAAGAACTGTCATCCTTTGCATTCTGTATATTTTGCTTTCTGATAAGTTGAGCATAAATTCAAGATTTTTGCGTGTTTCTTTTTCATTGGTTTGTTTGTTTGTTTGCTTGCTTGTATCTAAGCTCTAGGATGGATATGTAACAAGCATCCAATATCAAAACATAGGAAATCAGTACTACCTACTATCATAACTTCCATCTCTTGGCTGGATGTTTTAATATATTTCTTGCTTACATTTTGGAGTTTGCATATTTGAGAGAAAATGTGTTTTCTTTCAGCAGATAAAAGTAAGGCAGTAAGATATTTTGAGCAGAGTTGGGAGGCATGAATTTATAACTGCAGCAAAATATTGTGAAAATAAATTGTATTGCATTGTGCAGCATTCAGGATAGCTTCAAATTCTTTGTGTGTGCATGTACTGGGAGGCAATCAAAATCTGCAGAATGTTTTTCAGCATCTAATTTCATATTTCAAACCTACTAAAGGTTTCTGATGCAGACAGAGGGAAGCAAATAAGAGAAAATTTCACTGCTTCAGCTATCTCCTTCTCAAACTTTTTAGTAACTTCTTTTTTTGGGTTACTGAAAGCTAAAATAAGTAGAGCTTCTGACTCTAGGAAGAAAACATAGTTCCCCATAACCTAGGTGTTTAACTTCATAAGGTCCTTATGTCACAACTGAACATTTCTCTTGGACTTAGAAGGTGCAAAGTTCAGAGAGAAGAGAAATGAAAACAGAGTAATAATAAACATGGGAAAGAAAGGTGCAACTCATGCCTTCTCTCTATTGGGAATTCTTCTAGTAATTCTCAATACAACAAATAAAGGATCCAATACAGAACACCCAAAAAAGGATAGTCCAGCTGGAAATTGAAAACACTGTAAGAGGTGGTTTGGGGTACAGAAATCAGGAAGATTCAGGAAGGAATCTAAAAAAAAAAATCTGAAAAGAAGAAAGGAAAGGGAGGATCCAAGCAGCCTGATCCATATTATACATAGTCTTCCAGCTGGTGGATAAAAGCATAGTGCTGTGGACAGACAATGAGATGAAACATCAAAATTGGAAAGGATATAGAGAAAGATAAAGGAAAACTAAATTGATGGAGAAAAATCTTTCAATCAGGTTTTCCAGCCAAGGGAAATGATTCACAGCATGAGTATTTTAATTTGATACCACTTCTTAATCAATACACAGAAATAAATAATTAAGAAGGATTTCCTTAGAAGCAACAAGGAAAACGCAAACCTGAAAACAGAACAAAAGAAAAAAACAAGGAGGCACAGTCAAAGCTTAGTCAAAAAGGACCTTTAAACCTCAGTGAACATGGGAATATACCATAAATGAATCAGAAGACTAGTGTGCAGGTATTAAAAAAATAAATAAATCCATCTTTGTAACAACTTGCAGATACCAACTGCAAAACATTTGGCTGTCTATTCATTCTGATTAGGGAACTGCAGATTTAGACAGTTTTCCTCTATTTGAATTTGTTTTTTCAGCAGACAGTCATGGAGTCAACGTCAAAAATCTTTGATGATCACAAAGGAACAAAGGATAGCTCTACTGAAAAAAATTACTTTTTACTCAGGAGCAATATCTCACACTTAAGCATTTTTTAATTCTTTACCCTTAGTGTTAGTGGGTTAGAAAAAGCAGAGGTGAAAGGATAAGTAGTGATATATTAATTCTATTTCTCATGTCTAAGAAAAAAAAAAAAGACACTGAAGACCAATATACACTAGCATATGTAGTTAAAATAAAAGCTTGTCCAAGTCTTATGTAAACTACACTGGAATGCTTAAAACCAAAGATAAATGGGGATGAAAGACAGGGAGAAGGCATAATACAAAAACCAACACATTCATTAATCTGTTAAAATGTGTTCTCCTATATAATGTTTACACGGATTCAATAATTCCCATGACTCAAAATTAATAGTGGTTTTAAAAATTCTGATGGCAAGTCATATTTAATTGTTCTGAGTATGCCTAAACACATATATATGCCTAGATTTTCTTTTCCTCCTTAAAAATAAACAACATGCTATTCTAAGTGAATACAGTGAAGCAAAATATAGCAAAAAATATTTCTAAGAAGGATGTTGATTAAAATTTATATGAGTCATAAAATTTGTGGGATGAATCACATAACTGAAAGACCATATAAATATGTACAGACTTAAATGGAAGAGGTCAAAAAGCGGGGAGCAGTGGCAGTGGGTGGCAAATAGTGTTTTTCAACATGCTTTATATGGGAAGAGTTCTACAGTTCATCAAAAAAGGGGTGGTAGTGGGCTTATTTCCTAAAGGATGGTGTTGTTTTTTTTTCAATTTTGATATACCTCATTTTGTACATTCAACATTTCCTTGACAGGAATCTAATCACTTAATAAATAAATAAATAAATAAATAAACAAATAAATAAATAAAAATCAGAACGAATGAATGAGAACTTCAAAACTTTAATAAATGCTTTTGAGTAACACTCTTTTAAGTCAAAAATACCAGGGATGGTACATGTTATTGAAATATACCTCATTAGTGTTTAACATAATGATTCATCAAAATTATGATTGTATCAAAGGAAAGTCTTCTTTTTATTTTATTTAAGAAGTTACATGAACTAAATAAATAATTATCATAAATGATAGAATGTCCTCAGTTCTAGAATCAGGCATACAAAACAGCACAATTTAAAATCTGTGAAGAACTATTTTCCTTCAAATAGTTTTTTCAACAATTACTACTATAATAAATAAAGCTTATTGATCAACGTTATAAAATGAACTTATTAGTGTAAAGCTGAGCTGAAATGTATAAGGTAAGAAAAAAAAGAAGGAAAAAAAAAAGAATGTTTAGCTGAGAAAAGAGATATGATTCAGAGACTGTGGGTTGCCTATGTGTTTAGTTAATTATCTACCCACATATGAAGTTTTTGCCTTGATTGAAACAGAATGAGAGGAAAATACTGCAACTATTTTTATTTTCTTACCATATACCAATTACAGTGAACAAAGAAGAGTTAACTGTATTGACTTTTATTTGCTACTTCCCTAGAGTAATTGAAAGATGAAAAATTTAAAATGAACTTCAATCAAGAAAGCACACTAACTATATCTGTATTATATACTTCATGTCATAAACCAACCAACTAGGTGCCAAAATGTCTGTTGTTAATTAATGTCATGGGTAAATGAGCAGCCACTATACAAAATAATGATTGTTACTCTCTTATGGTAATAGCTTTGCTCTTCTTTCAGAATCAAGTTTCTGAATATTATTTTCTGAAAGGTATTTAGGAGCATTGTTTTCGAGGTTGTTGTTCTGAAATAAAATAGGGAATTGAGTATCTGGATGTTTTTGAAGTGCAGAACCCAAGAATCCTTAAAAAGGTAACTAATGTAACCAAAGTGTCAGTCATACGAACACCTAGGTTGCTATGGCAATACCCAGATTGAATTATTATACAGTACATCAATTTTAAACTCTTGAGAAGAGAACCAGGAATAAAAAGTTCCTCTTTCCACATGCTCATTTCTATGGGAAAAAATCATACAAGCAGACCAAAAGGGAATGGCACAACACCTTTGACCAGTTGTGATCTGGATGGTTGGAAAATGAAGACCTCTGGTGGCATTTACCGAGTTTAGGTACAATCTGTTTTCCAGATGGTGCCATATTTCAAAAGTACTTACGATTACACTATTTGAGGCTACATAATTTCAACACAAGATAATATTTTTTTGCTGAGAACTGTTTCCACTAAAACCTATTAGTGACACTCCCACCAAAATGCCTGCAATTTGGTAAACTAAATTTTGGAGGGCTTTACAGAGATATATAGACACTTAAAGAGATGAGTTTTGAGAGGTTTTGACATAGCACCTAAACACACCATTTCACTGCAATGTATATATGGGGTGATGTCTTTCCAATAGAGCGGTAGGACACCGTCAGAAATTAAATATTTAACTATAAGAACAAAGACAGAAACTCATGTGACAAAAGTTACCTGACAGTAAACATTCTCTCAGTACTTATTTTAGATTCTAGACTTTTATAAGCAATAGAGCTTTGTCTCTGGAGAAGTTGAGCTAGGCTCCTGCTTAACTTCTTTTGATGAGACACGCTGGGAAACTTATCTAAACTCCATCCTAATCACTAATAATCTTGATTTAGTAGACTTTTCAAACTTAATTCATATTTTGTTGTTGTCACTGTTACATTAAATTTTCCCAAAATCTTGATCACTTTAAGAAGTGATTCAAAATCAGAGTCAAAATTGAGAGTGCACTCAAATCAGATTTCAAATAGGAATGTTTTTAATAGGAATATTTAAGCCTTCAGTTTAAAACTATTTTAAGAAATGTCAATGCATTCAGTTATTCTCTAGTAAAACTAAATTAGATTGTTAACGTTTATTGCTATTTTCCCCTATTACTTAAAAAGACCTAAAAAAAAAAAAAAAAAAAAAAAAAAAAAACCAAACAACCACACATATAAGGCATTAAATTGAGACTAGAGTCATACTAACATCTTATTACCTATATTTTTCCCAACTCTTCAAACCTTCTTGGTTACTTGCTTTTGCTTTTGTGTATTTTTGTGTATTTGTTTGAGGATATGCCTTGCAGAATAACCAGATTGAACTTGAGTGTATATAGAAAGTATGTACTCAGCATTTTATTATGTATAAGTAGCTAACTTCTGTACTACTAAAACACCCACAAATTTAGTCTGTGACCCAAAGAATTCCTGTTACAGTTCTTCTGTTACTACATACTCAAAGTCTAATCTGTTTAACTCATCATTTTCCAGGCCAGTTCCAGTGTTTGAGGGCTGTAAACGCCTGCTTTTGGATTGGTTCAAGCCAGCTTGATTACAATAAGAAACAAAAGTGATATTTTCAGCAGGTCTTTCCTTATGTAATCAAAACCTGAGTTGTTCCAGGAAAAGCTGTGAAAGATGTATGCATTTACATCACATTCTCTACTGTTACTGGCCCTTGCTAGAGCTGAGGGGATTTCAGAAGACAAGGAAACTTGAGAAATGACAGTGTGAATCACTGATATCTGAGCCTTAAGCTCTTCATATTGAACTCTGCTACCAGTAGCAGCCACAAAAATCTAGCTGTTTGATCAAAGTCCCCAACATAACTGAATATCTGAGAGGAAATGGGAAGGAGTGCAGTCTATAACTGCAAGCTGTAATAATGTTTCCAGGAGAAAATATGTTGGAAGGATAAGTAGAGATCTAGCCATCCTTACAGAATGGCTTATAAACAAAAAGAAATATTTAATTCCTGGGAAACATAAAGGCCTGCAGAGTTCATAGAAGGCAGAGTCTGCCCCTTTCCTTTCTCCTTCTCCATCTCTCATGTGTTAAGTATTAAGTTTTATAGACATGGAAATAGAACCAAGGTAGGTAACGCTGCTTTCTCTTTGAAAATTTTCATAGGGAGTATGAGAGGTTCCATTTATCCTGTCCACTTGGCTGGGTAACCTATTTGAAAGCCATAAAAGTACACAGATACATGTTGATTCAGGCTTGTGTTTTTCCTCTTTTGTTGCCCAGAGGGTTCCACAAGCAGAGGTGCAGAGGGATGCTGAGAGATCAGCCACACAGAGGAATGTTTCTGTGCCACCTCTACTCAGTATGGATGAATTGTCAGCATACTCCCCCCCCCCCACCTCCCTGATCCCCCAGTGCCTCACCCCCCTACCCCAGGTTTACTGTGGTACTATGAAGAGCTTTCTTGATTGGATACAAAAAATATTACCTTCTGACTACGGTCAAAAGCAATGATTCTGCTTTGGTCCTAGAAAGACAGCACACTTCTCTGCCCAGATTAATTAGGTGTGCCAAAAGGCTTATACTGTTGTGCTCTTTTTAGCTTCCACACTAAATTTGACTGTAGTGTATTGCATAGGAATTTGAAGTTCCACAGCCCTTGAAGCTGTTATAGTAGTGTCTTTTCTGCTTCCCTTTTCTAAAAAGAACTGAACTTTGTAAAAACAGATTTTGAAAAAAATCCCAACTTCCTAAAGAATATTATTTTATTCAACAGTTTATTCAACAACTATTTTGATCTATACTGGGAATTTCTAAGTTTCATATGGTATTCCAAGCATAGGATGCCCCACTCCCCAAATTTAGGGTTTATTATTATTATTATATTTTACTTACAATGGCGAAAAAAAAAAAATGTGTTTTTTTTCTCTAAGGAGTACTGCACTCTGATCTATTTTTACATGACTATACTGTGTTTTAATGTGTTGTTTATGCATTGTGTGTAAAGTAATGATAGTGAATAGAATTCATGTAAGTAATCTTTATTAGTTGTAAATTTTGTTACTATTACTACATCTTCAAGGATGATTAGCATAGTGTTCACTAATGCAGATAATAATATACTGAACATCTTTCACTGCTCGCAATTCATTACAGAGTTCTGAAACCTCTGATTTTTCAAGTAAGAAAAAAGAGCCTATTACTTTACTGTTCAGGAAAAGTATAGAGAAATAAATCATTTAACTAAAAAATACAACTAAGCAGATAATACATATTTTTTATTTATTCATTTATTTATTTTTATTTTTAGAAGGAAATAGAAGTAATAGAAGGAAAGAAAAAAGAAAGAAAGAAAAGGTCATCCACTAAATATACCATGTAACTCGAGTTAGGTGTGTTTTCAGTCAAAACTGTTCTCTGAGAATGGAGCTCTGTGGAGAACTATAGTATGGCCAGACACTGAGGCGAAGCACTGCTTTTGCTATGAAACCAGAAGCTGTGTTCTCTTTTTAGCTTTATTTCCAATTTATTTTTGTTGTTGCTACATTTATTACTAAACACAATGTTTATTTAACTTTTCAATTGATTTGTACTCCTTCTTGTAACTGTCCACTGAGATGTTCTATTTATAGAAAGTGTTTATTGCATTTGTTCAGCTATCAATACCAGGAATAAATGCAGCTGCATCATTGAAACATTGCAACTGTGAAACACAAAGTTGTTCTGCATCACATGATATGGCACCATGATCCTAATGGCACTAAGTCCACCTAAGGAAACTATAGTTCCATACAATGTTAATAATTTGTGCCTAGTATTATATCTCAGAGGGATTTGATTGCATGAAACAAATAAAGACTTTTCTGCCTTTGCATTACTGGTTTTATTCTTTTCCAAGCTGGAGGAGGTTTCATCTGTTCCCATGGAGAATGAACATACCTGTTAGGTTAATTCACTCCACAAAATCACCAGCTTCTTAATCTGTTACTTATTTATAACTTGATTTGTCATAAAATGCCTATATGTAAGATAATATTCAAACACATTGTTTCTCTGGCTGTCACCTCAGGCAATGGAAAGGCTCAAAGGATAGCTTCTAAAATCTGCAGATCAGGAGGCTCAAAGCATCAGTCTACAAAGACCTTGGAAAGCACTAGAGGTTAGCTCAATTTAAGTCCTCATCTTGGAAAAATAACTGTACTACATTATTGGCAATGTGTGTACTGTAGCCATAGCAGCAAACTAAAGTGTTCTATAGGGATGCCAAACGTTGGCCTGATTCAGCCAGGCTCAGCTGCTGACAGCAGTTCAGGTACCACAGAAGAGAAATTAGTTATCCTATAAGTTATCTGTATAACTTAACACAGATAAATCCTTCCTATAACACTGTTTTCAAAGCCTACTTTAGTAAAATCTTTGTTGTTCAGTTAAAGTTAACCTCAGGAATTTTATAATTATTACTAAGAAATGATAATTATATAAAAAAAATTAAAAACATTGCTCTACCTTTCTGCAAATTTTCTTATTGCTGGCAAATATTACTAGTGTTTTATTAGAAGAAAACTGACATTGTACAAGATTTTAGCAGTAGTTTTATTCCAATTATAATTCTCTTAAAGAGAACTTTCTACTTTTCTATCCATAATTACTTAGGAAAATACTCTGACAGTCTGACTTGTAGAAGTCTGACTGCTAGAAAACAAGCATTGCAGAAAGAGAGAACAGATATTATTTTTTTAATGTTTGCATTTGTGGGTCCTGTAGAAATGCGTAATTGCAGAAATACACTCTGAAAGACATTTCCATGCAGAATTAGCTGGACTGCATAAGCAAATGAAATGCTGTAAATAAACAAACATAGCAGCTTCTTATTCAAAAATTAGCTCATGGAAATAACACTACACAATTTTTTTTTTTTCCTCTTTAGGCTCTTTGCCAGATTCATTTAAATTTTTCATTAGTGAGAATTTATGGCCAGTGTTATTACTTAAGTTAATTCATACTTATTTGAGATATCAAGGACGAAAAAAGAGAAAGAAACAACAACAGCAACAACAACAAAACTTAAAACAGTAACTCTGTGAAACTGCCACATTATATTAAGCTTTGTGTTTCATCTATAGATTTGTTCAGGTTCAGTATGATCCGGAAATTCTAATCCACAGGAGAAAGTTAGGTGAATTATAGTTTCTGCCAGTAAAACACATTGAATGGAACAACTATTGTGTTTTTGTATTATGGCCTTTCAGCTAGGGAAATCTAACCTGAAAAAATAATAGTACTCTAGAATATAAGCAGAGAATTAGTACTCTTTGATCGTCTAAGAGAAGGTACCAAACAAACACAAATTCTCTGTTTCTGCTTACCTAAATTATGTTTTTCTTTCAAAGTTAAAATCCCACCTAAATATAGAAGACAGAGATATCCCCACCCTCACCACCTTACCTTGAGTTTAGGAATTTTATATGAATGCCCCTTTTTTAAACCTAGCAACTAACCATCTGCATATATGTCACTCAGGAGGAAATTAATTCACAAAAAATGTAATATAAACATTCTCAAACCTGGGAGTGGATACCTACTATTTTGTCTGACATGTAATTTGCTTTTCTGATTATAAGATTATCTTGCATATGTGGTCTGTTGTTCAGCACTACATAATTCTCCTTCTCATTTACTATCTCTTCCTTTTTCTCTGTGAAAGTTTAGATCTTATCGCAAATTGTTCCTGCCCTACCCCATTGAACCATATTTTATGGATAGGGCAAGATTTGGCCTATAATGTCAACTGGCACATAAAGCAAATGTGATGTCATTTGTAGATTTATCTCAAAGATTTGTAGGCATATTTTCAAATTGCTACTGGCATAGATTTCTAATTTGCCTGCTATTAAGGCAGCTGCTAGTCAACTTTAAATAAATGATTAAGACTTTATGATTATTAAAACCATGGTCAATATGAAGCATTTTCCCTTTTAAAGGGAAAGAGAAGAAGCAACAGAAAATAAAGCAACAGGAATTTATCATATGTCCATGTCTAAATACCATTAGTATGCTCTTTTTATTTTCCCCACAACATCACACAATATTTTAACTCAAGTTTTAGCTTCATTATTCATTTAGCTTTTAGGTTTTAGTTACTTTAAAACAAAGGTTATTAAAATCTCTTAATAAGGTACTTTTCTTTCCTGATATGGTTATGTATTATTGTTATATTTGTAGCAAGAGTGTCCAAAATACAGTCTTGGGTGAAGCCACATTCTCACAGAGATTATACAAACACATGGGATGATACAATTCTTGTCCTTTAAGACTGACAATCTGGATATTAAAGTAAATTATAGTCAATTTTATTGTATGCATTTTATTACCATCCTGACAAAACAAACAAACAAACAACAACAACAAAACACAAAATAAATCAGTTTCTTTAACTTCCAGCTTTTCTAATCACAGAATTAACAGTGAGTGTAGGTCATTTTAACTGGAGTCAAGGTAATATCTTTTCCAGGACAGAATTTAGTTTCTTCTTGTGTTATCACAGTTTACCAATAGCCCTAGTTGCATGAGAAAATCATTGTTCTTTCTGCATAGTGTAAGTTCACAGCATGTGAAAAATGCCAGTTCTGAAAAACCCTTTGATTTATTAATTCACTGATAATTTTATTATAATGGCTTGTCTAAGTAATATATGATATAAAATGTAGCTTCCCTTTTCCTAACAAAGTTAATTTTGACAAACAAGACAAATACATACATTTTCAGAATATTAAACTTTAATTTATGTGTTTTAATTTGTTAAGTAACTTATCTTATTTCACGATAAATTCAAATGTACCCATGGAAAAGGGTATTTTTTCAGCAAATTCATTATACATTTCCTTGGTGGGGGGTTTGTAATTTACCTGCAAACTTTTGCTACTGGCAGAATCCCTCCTAACATATATTCTTGGCTTGTATGTAATTCTCATTTACATTTTTATAGTAGAAAACATTAATTTTCTTAAAGTTTCATTTTTACAGTCAAAATATAGAAGTGAAAGACATTAAAATAATTTTAAAAGAAATTACTGAGAAACCAGAAATATGTCTGAATAGATTATTGAAATGTTACATTAAAGAGTCTTATTATAAACAGAGTATTGATAAACAGCAGAGTAATCAGTTCAGCTCACGTGTCATTGAACAGCAGATTGGGGAGGGGGAAATCAGTAGTTTTAACTAAGAACATCACAATTGAAAAGGCTGTACAGAGAAGGCTTGACACACAGAAAATACAGTGCCTCTGCTTCTGAGAACAGACTTCCTGCTCTTGCATGTAGTGACTTCTTTAATGAGTCACTCCATAAGCAGCAGATGGTATGAAGAGTGTAAACACATGAAGATAGATTCCCATGAAACTAAGATAGAAGGTCAAGGATCCCACTAGAGTAATGCAAAGGCTAAAACAGAGCTAAAAGAGAGCTAGCCATTGCCTCAGCTAGTGTAAGCCAGTGTAATTGCTGATGCAAATCAAGTCATCCTGATTTACACACTCTGGGGATGTGACCTAACTTGTGCTCTCTGAGTGTCAGCTATATCTCTCCATTTTCTTTTTGGTTATTCTGGCTATCATCAGTTATGTTTTAGTAATTAAGTAGCATAAGGTGTGCGTTATGTTCTGCAAAGAAATGCTCTGTGAAACTGGAACAATTCCCCAGGGTCGAGTATGAAAATGAAAGAGCTAAGGACATGAAAATTGTAGGGATCATAACGGTCAGCAAAAATAAGAGGGCCTTATTAAATAAGAGAGCCTTACAAGATTTTTTGTCCCCCAAAATAGGGATCTGTCAACATCTCAATAACTGAACAGTGACTTTAAGATACCTGAGGTAGCTGTAAATTACTCTGCTTTTGTACAAATGGCAGTTTAGCCATGAAGTTTATGGCAAACTAATTTAACCTGCAAAGATAACAGAGTTGCTGGTATATTATTTTTATGCAGAAATAGTTAGCACTGAGCCAAAATTTTAAAGAAAAACACTGCTGATGGTCATTCCATACATCAGGACTACCATGGAGGATGATCAAACAAGACAAAAAAAAGAGACAGAGGGATACGGTAGTTTAGCAGAGAGCTGAGGTAGTCGAGAAATACTCATATGATAGTCTGTTTGAACCATTTATACACTTTCTTACTTCTTTTTCTATTTGTTCAACAATATTTTCCTCAGTAGTTGATCAGCTGTGTTCAGTTCAGTGTTATGATGTCTTCCAGATAGCCAAATATATAAAACACCACTATGTCCAATCAACTCTGGAGAGGAAAGCAAAAGAGAAGAGATGGAGAAAATATGGATTCAGGCTCATACAGAGCATGAAGTTGTACTAAATCATGGACAGGGCCCAGGAGCTTTAAGGCACTGTGGAAAGTTAGAGCCAGCCAGCAAAAATATCTGAACAGGGTAAAAATCTGGTTAAAGGAACAGGAGAGGAAAATGTTGATGTAATAAAGTAAAGTTGAGTAGTAGATTATAGCAATGAGACCTGCATTATTAAAGTAAAATCAATTTTGTTATCTAATCTTAATAAATTAAAAAAAAAACAAACAAACAAATAAACAAAACAAAACATAAAAACCTCACTTGGATGGTGTTCCTATCCCTTTCACTCTTTCTCCTTGTTGGTTTATCTCCAGTGAGCTGATGTCTTTCTCATGCTTTCGATGGCCTGAATTGTTCTGCAGGGTAGGACATGCTTTTCTGCTACCACTGCTTGTAATCTAACTAGTACAGCCAGCCTGGCAACACCAGCAGAGAAAAAGGTCAGTACACTTTCAAGACTAAAACTCAGCCTCATCTGCAGTTTGGGGCTGTTGTGGTTTAACCAGGCAGGCAGCTGAGCACATTACAGCCATTCACTCACTCTCCTTTTCCCCCAGGTGGGATGTAGGAGAGAAATGAAAATAAATAAATAAATAAATAATAGTTGTGGCTTGAGATAAAGACAGTTTAATAGGACAGAAAGGGAAGGGAAAATAAAAATATTTTTTTAAAATTATAATAAACAGAAGAATATACAAAGCAAGTGATACACAATGTAATTACTCACCACCTACTGAGAGAGACCCAGACAGACCATGAGCAGCAGCGCACACACCCCACCCACCCTGGCCAACCCTCCCAGCTTTATAGTTCAGCGTTACCCCATATGGTTTGGGGAATCCCTCTGTTCTGTTTTGGCCAGCTTCTCTGTCTGTTTCCCCTCCCAGCTCCTTGTGCACCCCAACTTCCTTGCTGGCAGGGCAGATTAAGAAGCTGCAAAGTGAAAGCACTGTTCAGCAACAACTAAAACATGTGTTATCAGCGTTATTCTCATCAAAAATCCAAAACACATCACCATACCATCTAATGGGAAGAAAATTAAATCTGTCCCAGCTGTAACCAGGACAGGGCTTGAAATAACATTTTAATGCATGACAGTGTTTTGCATTTATAGGAAAATGGAATGCTCATGTGTTAAGAGAAAAATCAAGCAGCAGTAGTCCAAAAATCTCTCTCCCTAGGACCCCTTCTTGCAATTTAGGAATGAAAGAAATGGGACAGCAATGGAACTGTGTGAAAAAAATCATTTACAAAAATTTCATAACTTACTGAGGGCACAACAAAGTGAATCAACATCGAACTGCTCTGTTAAAAAAAAAATCGAAGTAAAATTTGAGTCATGTACTTCAGTGTAGCAGGCTACACTTCACTAGATCTGGGCAGTACTGTTTCATAGGATGAATACAGAAAAGGTATTTGAAAGGCCAGATTTCACTGTTTCTTGGTTGTAAAAATCAGAGACGAAACAAAGATAAGGGCACTTGAATTGAGCAGTCTCATTACCAGTATGATCTGGCATTTTTAATGTTCATGGAACACCACCAGCTGAATTGTAATTGGTGTTGCTCAAGACAAGACAGCAGAAAACAACCTTTCTCTAGCAAATGCCATTGAAAAGCAGAGTAGGAAAGAAAGGGCACGATCATATTTCTGTGCCTAGTTAGTGCCTCCTTTTCATAATATTTCACAGAGAAGTAAAGTCCTCCCCAGGTAACATGGTGTTTCTGTATAACTGCACATCATTTTACAGTATTGTAGCTGAGTCACATGCTGATGTTGATTTTAGCATTTAAAAGAACACATATTAGGAGCTTTCCACTGGTATTTATGTTCTTTGAATGGATAAGGACATTGTGAGTGAACAGGGTTGCTTTCACAATGGCAGAACTGCCCTAGGCCTGCTCCGTGTTAAGGGCATGTTTAAATGCTAATCTGTATAGTGTTGCATAAATGTGTCCTCTCTTCTCCCTTTACAATTAATTCAGTAGAGGAGCTTGAGGTAAAGATCCCCAGATTTGCACATTTAAGATGTAAGCACAGGCTGTGTTCAGTTGAGAGACTGTGAATCTTAGTTTCCCTTCAGGGCATAACACAAAGCTCCTCTGTTTAAAGAAGCTTTTGATTGATGTGATTGCATATTATTTGGTTATAAATTTAGTCTCATGCTAGACAAATGATACAGAAAATGTTAATGTAATTGTTTTCATATTTGCATTCTTATTTCTGTATGAATTTGATATACCTACATTAATGTAAAGGGTTTTAGAGACAGCTTTGCCTTTTTTTCCCATGCAGAATGTATGTATTCACGTGCAAAATAGGGTTGGAGAAGTTAATTCTCACTGCAATTCTTCAAACATCCCCTGCTCCCCTCATTACTCCATTTCTGAATAACTACAGATTATGAGTGGAAATGGAATGGCAGAAACAAGAAAGGTAAATTTTCAAGCTTGTCAATAAGCCTAATTTATAGACTTCAGAATTTATCCCTAAGGCCTAAACACAGGCCAATACAACGTACAGAGGAACTGGAAAGATTTTAAGTGTCCTAAATATGTATACACACACACACATTCACTCGTCTTATACAAATGTTATATTTTATTCCATGAAGGATTTAGTAATTTTTTTTATTATTATTATTTTTATTTTTTCCTCACATGCATTTATTTATTCCTCATTGTAAAGATTTGATGAATTTGTCAGGGAAAAGCACTACAAGGTGAATTAGGCAGCTGTTCTTACACCTTGAGTTTTGACTATTCAGTGGATGTTCACACTGTCAGTAATTTGCATAAGAAACCTGTGGATATGAGTATGTCTATGAAACTGTTCATTGAGCCAACATGAATAATGGTTTGCAAAAACACAAACGGATGTAAGTCAGTTCTGTATAAAGCCTACAATTTAGAAAAAGGCTTCAGGTCAGATTCAAATATAGGGTAAATCTCATCAAGATAAAAATTTCCCTGTTGAATCTGACTAATAATATTGTCAGGCTCAGTAGTTCAAAATATTGAAAGCAAGCATTCATAAGTACTCAAAATTATTCCTTTTTTTTTTTTTTAATCATTTTTTTTTTGTCGTTCTTGGTTGTGTTCAAAAATATCTCATGGGTAAGAGTTGTAACTTCTGAAATAAATCCAAAATTCTTATTCTGTGGAAATAAAACAACTTGGACTTGATATGGTACTGAACTGTAGCCATAGAGCAGTGATATTTGTAAAGGGCAAAACAACCTTTTTATTAAGTAATTCTTTTGGATTGCTGAAAAGAAATGGATACAAGTAAGTAGATTTAAGAAGATTTCTCTGTTAGATCAGTATTTCTTCTTTTGTCCCTGTGAAAAATACAAGTGGTATTTCATAGCTTAGAATATGCATATACAAATTATTCCCTGGTCAATGGCCTCTCACCATGATGTAATTTATCATTAATCATGACTTTCCTTATACATATTTCAATGTAAAGTTTCACAGAATCACAGAATCATGGAATCACAGAATTTCTAGGTTGGAAGAGACCTCAAGATCATCGAGTCCAACCTCTAACCTAACGCTAGCAGTCCCCACTAAACCATATCCCTAAGTTCTACATCTAAACGTCTTTTGAAGACTTCCAGGGATGGTGACTCCACCACTTCCCTAGGCAGCCTGTTCCAATGCCTAACAACCCTTTCAGTGAAGAAGTTCTTCCTAACATCTAACCTAAAACTCCCCTGGCGCAACTTTAGCCCATTCCCCCTCGTCCTGTCACCAGGCACGTGGAAGAACAGACCAACCCCCACCTCGCTACAGCCTCCTTTGAGGTACCTGTAGAGAGCGATAAGGTCACCCCTGAGCCTCCTTTTCTCCAGGCTGAACAAGCCCAGCTCCCTCTGCCGCTCCTCGTAGGACTTGTTCTCCAGGCCCCTCACCAGCTTTGTCGCCCTTCTCTGGACCTGCTCAAGCACCTCGATGTCCTTCTTGTAGCGAGGGGCCCAAAACTGAACACAGTACTCGAGGTGCGGCCTCACCAGAGCTGAGTACAGGGGGACGATCACCTCCCTAGCCCTGCTGGTCACACTGTTTCTGATACAAGCCAGGATGCCGTTGGCCTTCTTGGCCACCTGAGCACACTGCTGGCTCATATTCAGCTGACTATCAACCATCACTCCCAGGTCCTTCTCTGCCTGGCAGCTTTCCAACCACTCATCTCCCAGCCTGTAGCTCTGCTTGGGATTACTGCACCCCAGGTGGAGGACCTGGCACTTGGCTTTGTTGAACTTCATGCAGTTGGCCTCTGCCCATTGGTCCAGCCTATCCAGATCCTCCTGCAGAGCTTTCCTACCCTCGAGCAGATCGACACACGCACCTAACTTGGTGTCATCTGCAAACTTACTGAGGGTGCACTCGATGCCCTCGTCCAGATCATCAATGAAGATATTAAAGAGGACCGGCCCCAGCACCGAGCCCTGGGGGCACCAGGACTCCATACTTCCAGGTTTCCATACTTCTATTTTAACAATAGAAATATGCTTGTGAAGCAAGACCATAAAAAGCTTATTTTAGTCTAAGATGTAAAATTTTGCATTTGAAATCATTGTTGTTTACCGATTGCATCCAAAAGCCAGAATTTCAATCCTAAGAAGCTTTTTAAGAAAAAAAACAGCTGCAACATTTATGACATTCCTTATCATTCTTTATACCAAGACATAATGAAGTATTTAGTTGAAGTCTCTACTCAATCTGTATTTAGTAATATTTATAAAAGAAATATTTATAAAAGGTATAAAAGGCAAGTAAACAGCGCTGGTTGTGTGGGGAGTCTACGTTCTACCAATACGCACACATGAACATCAAACATTCTAACTATACAGAACATTGCTTTTACATAGTAAACTGAGTATGCCTATACATACGTACAATCAGGAAAGGTATGTTATATATGGAGTGATAATTCGTGTCGAGAAAATGGTTGATATTAATAAAGAAGGAAGAAATGTGGGAGTGTGGCCATGGGGGTCCGAAAGCCCCGTGGTTCAAGACTCTTAATGATAGTTCAAGGCCAATAGGGCCTGGGTCAAAAGGCATGTCCAGGTCAGCAGGGGGCATAACAGCAAAAGCCTTCGATGGCTGTAGCAGCAGAGGGGCCCATGGCGTAGCAGTCGGATCAGTAAAGGAGCCCACAGCTCCCTCGCTGTCTGGTAAACCACGCGTTTGTGATTGTGGTCCCACTTGTCTCTTTAAGGCCTCAGATATTGCTCGCCATGTGCCGAGCAATTCCACTGCAACCTTCTCGTTTTTAGTTGCAGAGTCCTACACCTTGACCTCAATTTGGTCCCATATTTCAGGATCATAAACTGTCCGATTGTTAATAAAGAGAATAAGCTGTAAGGTTACCAGGACAATCTTTGTTTCTAAGGACGTATGATTCCCTATAATGTGCAGCTGCTTACCAGCAAGGGGGAGTTGTGTGCACAGCTCCGCTTCTCTCACCTTGAGCTTCTTCCCAGCTCCGGTGCGCCCATTTCCAGCAATTTTCTGTACGAGCTTCTCTGAGCGGTTTGCTGAATTTGGCCGAACCCATCTTCATGAGTCAATCAATGTGCCTGTTCCTGTCCTGGTCTCTGTTCCGCTAGCCTGTTCGTCTTCATTCCTTCTTTCTGCCTCCCCATTGACGACATAACTTCAGTACATCGTGTTGCCTTTTTTTTTTTTTTTTTTTTTTTATATTGAGGGCAGGCTCCCCTCTTACACCCTTCTCCCCACAGCAGTTCTTTTCAAAACAACTTTTCATTGGTCAAACAATTTTGCATGTAACAACAACAGCAAACACCCAGAAACTTCCATGCCTGGAATGTTCTCCATGGCTGGAGAACAAGCAACCCAAGACTGCATGGAGTCTCCTGAATCACCCTTCTTTGTTCCCTCTAAACTCTTTTACATTCCTGATGGCCTCATCGTTAAGAGTCTAATGTTGTCATTAACCTTGGGGCTTTCCGACCCCCATGGCCACACTCCCATATCTCCCCCGTTCTTTATTAGTATGAACTATTTTCTCGACACGAATTACCGCTCCATATATAACAACATCTTTAAAGGATGCATATGTTTTTTGAAGGATGAATAAATTTAAATATAATCACTGACTGAAATGAGACCCTTATTATTTTACCTTTTAAAATTTAGTGCAGTCATATTTTGGTCATATTTTGCTTCCTTCAAAGAACTCACAAAGTAAAAAAAATAAAAATAAATAAATAAATAAACAAACAAATATGAATTCAACATAACATTAACTTGAATCAAGTATTAAAATACCAAACAATCACAAGTGATTTTTTACTTTCTGCTCAATGGTAGCACCGTGCATATATGAAGACTTATGCTATATTATAATTGTGAAAATAATTTTCAATCAAATAAAGCATGAAGTGGCTTTTTATTTTATCCCCAATCTTTCATTTCAAATGATGATTCTCCTTGTGATTTTTATGATGCCTGTTCTTGAACCCTGACGTTAAAAATGCCCAGACACAGGAGTTCTTCACATAAGAAATATGACTGACAAGTTTGCATATCTCTTACCCGAGCTCATGTGCCTAATTTCTAGATTTTCCTCTGTTATTCTTGCCATGTATTTGTGGAGGAAGAGAATATGATACCACAGAACAAACAAAATGGAGTGGAATTACTTTATACTACTTGTGCAACATTGATGCTGCTCATCTCCCTTTCAGTTTATTCAGCCTTGCAGAGGCTACATGCAATCAATATGATTAATGATAACTTGACTGGAGTGATCTATTCATTCAAAGATCACTTCTAATAATATAGTCCTATTTTCAGGATATTTGTAATATTTTAAGTTTAATACTTATTCCATAGGGTCATCAAACCTTGCCTTTCTAACTTCTCTGGTAAAAGAGAAGATGGTATCTGCTTTTACAGACCTTAGTTCAGGTTGTACTGGGTCTGGCTGGAATGTTAACTTTCCCGGCAGCAGCCCATTCAGTGCCATACTCTGTACTTGTAGCTGGAACAGCAGTGTTATCACACCAGTGTTGTGTCTACTGCTGAGCAGCAGTGGCACAGCATTGGGCCTTTCTCTAACCCTCCTAGGGGGTGGGCAAAAAAGTGAGGAGAGAAACATCACTAGGGCAGCTGACCTAAACCAATCAAAGGGATATTCCATACCATGTGGTGTCACACTCAGCAATAAAAGGTGGAAACAGGAAGAAGAGGGGAGGGGTGGGCTCTCGTTGAGAAGACGTCGGTCCTCCTCTCGAACACCGGCTGCGTGCGTTGAGGCCTTGCTTCAAGGACGTGGTCAATCATCGCTCATTTGTGGGAAGTAGAGAGTAATTCCTTTCCTCTGCACTTCCATATAGCTTTCATTTATTTTGTTTTTTTTTGTTTTCCTCCCTTTTTCCCCTTTCCCTTTTATTTCCCCTTAGTTAAATTGTTTAGTTCATGGTAGTCTTTATTTAATTATTATAATTATTTCCCTTTAATTAAATTATCCTTATCTCAACCCGTGAGTTGTTCTTTGCTTTACTTCTCCCCCTCCTTATCTAAAGGAGGGGGAGTGAGAGAGCGGTTGTGGGGTTTAGCTGCCCAGCACGGTAAAACCACCACACAGGTATGTGATTAATTTTGTTGTTGTTGTTTACTTCTTGGGGAAACTAAAGATAGTACATATGTCTTTAAAAGGTGATAAAAATAATAATAATAAAAAAAAAAAAAACATAAATTAAAAATAGAAATAGAAATAAAAGGGAATTTATATCAATCTAATTAAGTACAGGGTATTCCACTGGATATAAGTCATGAAATTCAGGGTATCTATGGGTAGCTTCCCATTCATGATTTAGTGAATGGGAGTGTTCTTCAGTGATTTATCTGCCATGGAAGAGAAGATTAGTTGACACAGAGAAGGGGAGAAGTAAAAGCTATAAAGTCTAAATGAAAACTTTGTAAGGCATAAAAAAGGTCTTTTTTCAATCACTGAGCCTGTCTCACAAAGGTTGACTTTTATGTGATGGATGAATGTAGACCACTACCCTTTACTTTAGTATACTCATGTCAGGCTACCTCATACAGCGCAGTTTTCTTGATCAATTCAGCTTATGGAGATAGATATCTCACCTTCTGGTTAGCAGACTGCATTTTGGTGCCAAACAATGCAAGTTCTGATCCAAATATCTGAAGTAAGCAGTTGCTTGGTGACTGAAGTGTGAAATAAATTGCTGCAAACATCTCATCTTGGTGAATATTTTTCCTTTATTGAATGGTGGTTATTTTGTTTATTTATTGAATTCAGAGTTGGGGGAAAAAATGTATCAATCATTTTTGGTGCTGGAAATGTTTAGAAAAATCACTTTGCTGCAATCGAGTATTCATGAAACACTGTTTTCCGTTTCCTGTAGAGAAAAATGAAAGTTATGACTGAGAACATTAACAATTTGGCTTGTGAAAGAGGGGATGTCCTGTGTATCTCTCAGTGATTCTCTTCTCCCATATCTATCCACTCTCCAAGTGATAGAATCAAAGATGCTGTTATGCATGAGGTGCTGTGTCATCTTTATCCTACAAGAATTTCACTCTGATTCTGGAACATTCTTGGTTTATAAAATATTTTGTAATTTTTAGCAGCCAAATTCTGGAAAAAAAAAAAAAAGTAATAGCTATAGGGGAAAAAGAAGGGAATGTGGGGACAGAGACATACTTTGCTGAACTCTGCAGTTCTGTGTTTGTCATACTGCATATATGTGTGATATATATACATATATACATATATGGTCTTTTATATATATATATGCTAGAACTGAGCACAGTATATATGTATTTTAAAGACCATTCCTGCTCATTAGATCTGGATTATGGAGTCTCCTTGCAGAAAAATGAAAACTTACCTTCATGTGTGTGGATGCTGTGGGGCCACAGACTTTATACAATATATTTCAGTAAGAAAAATGTCTGTTAGAATGAAGCTGAGTTGTTATATGGATTATTGTTTGTTTGTTTTCATCTCTAACAGTAAATCAAAACTTTACTTCTAAAAATATAGTTGATTTTTTTTCCCATAAAAATGATCCTTATTCTGAATATGAACATCATGTAAAAAATATTCATCCTGGTCTGTATATATCGAGTGTTGTCCAGTTCCTACTGCATGATATTGTTCTTTAAGGAGAGAGAGATACTCATGTGCATATGCTAAAATAAATAAATAGAGCACTTTTTCTTTTGGTAAATCACTTTCTTCTCTAAATGAGAGTTTTGTTAGACTGTTGAGCTGGATTAGTCGAGAACTTGGAAATTTCAGTCACATAAGGAGTCCAGCACAACACACTGCTGAGGTTTACTAGGAAATTTTTATTTATTTATTTATTTGTAACAGTGGGTTTAGGTTCCAACACTGTTAAGGAGGAATCAGCAAGAACCATCACTAGTTATGCTTCTATTTCATAACATCCCTACAAGAGCTCAAAGAGATGATCAGACAAACATTAACTACAAATCATGGTAATTTTTTGTGAGACCAGTGCAGAAGTGACAATTAAGGAAAGAAAGGGAAAAGAAGAAAATCTGGAGCTCACCAGGAAATATTTATTTCTAATGAACTGGCATTTTTGAAATTTTAAATATTTTTTCCTGTCATGGATTGTAGTAAAAATCAGTAAATCAATTTTTTGAATTCTAAAAACAGACACATTGATTAGGATCAAACACTATGTTTGTACCATATGCATGCTTGTGTATGAGTGTGTGCACACCTACACACATACTTCATTATTTTCTTTCTACTGCAACACGATCAGGACACTTCTGCAGGCCCCACAACCAGACCCATGCAGTAGACATGATGAAGAAGGGTATGATGAAGAAAGAGGATGCTTTAGTGCCAGTACTGTAGTATCAGATGCTCTCTCAGTAGTCACTGGAGATCTGGGTGCTCCTGAGAGCAGCTTAGAGCAAGAATCTAACCTTGGGTGCTCCCTGCGGCTATATTGGGTTTACATGGCAAGGTTTTGGTAGTGGGGGGCTGCAGTGGTGGCCTCTGTGAGAAAAATCCAGAAGCAGCCCCATGTTGGATAAAAGATACATCTGGCTCCAAAGGGACCCACTACTGGCCAGAGCCAAGTCAATAAGCAATGTTGTTGTTGCCTCTGTAAAGAGCAGATTTAAGAAAGGGAAACAATACTGCTGGACAACAGCAACTGGAAGAGTGTGGAGTGATAAACAGCCCTGTATACACAAAGATCAGTGGAGAAGGAGGGGGAGGAGGTGCTCCAGGCACAGAGCAGAAGTTCCCCTGTGGCCTGTGGAGAGGCCCCTGGTGGAGCAGGCTGTCCCTCTGCAGCCCATGGGTCCTACATGGAGCAGATCTCCATGCTGCAGCCCATGGAGGATCCCCTAGTGGAGCAGGTGGATGTTGCCTGGAGGAGGCTGCAGCCCATGGAGAAACCCCTGCAGGAGCAGGACCTGGGCCAGAGCTGCAGCCTGTGGTGAGGAGCCCACGCAGGAGCAGGGGGTCTGGGGGGAGCTGATGCCCATGGGGGATCCATGTTGGAGCAATTTGCTCCTGACGGATGGACCCTGTGCTACGGAGCAGTTCCTGAAGAGCTGCTGCCTGTGGGAAGCCCACCCAGGGTCAGTTCAGGAAGGGTGACATCCTGTGGGAGGGACCCCATGTTGGAGCAGGAGCAGAGAGTGACAGTGAATGAGAAGCAGAGATGAAGCATGAAGGACTGACTGCAGCCCCCAAACCCTGTTCCCCAGTACTGCTCACATGGAGGACATAGAGAGGGTGAATGTATGTGTGTGTGTGGGGGGGGGGAGATGTAGAGGGAGAAGGTGCTTTTAGTTTGCTTTTAGTTTCTCACTGCTCTAGCTTGTTAGTATAGGTAATAAATTACATGAATCCCCCTATGCTGAGTCTGTTTTGCCTGTAATTATAATTGTTGGGTGATCTCCCTGTCCTCAGCTCAACCCTTGAGCCTTTTTCTTCTATTTTCTCCCCCTTTTCCTTTGAGGATGGGGAGTGAGAGACCAGTTCAGGTGGAGCTCTGTTGCCCAGCTGAGTAAAACCACCAGAGTTGCACACTGCATGAGTATGTCTCTCCCCTTAAAGAAGGACCTCATGAAGTAGGAAGCAGTTCATTCTCTACATACATAGTCCAGGATGAGAATTCCCCAGAAAATTCTATCTTCTTGTCTGCTCCCTACCAAAATTCTTTCAAGAAAGTGTGGTGACATACTAGAGATGAACAAAGATCAGTCTGGGCCCAGCTCAGTGTTCACAGAGACACTGAAATGTCATCTCTCTCCTTCTCTTGAACTCCTGGACAACAGCAAACAGAAAGCAACTCTGTCAGAGGAAACCCAGGGGAGAAGAGATATAGAGTCTGGGGGCAGCATCAGAAATCTCTGGCTGGCTGAGCTCTCTGGTGGATGTTCCTGAATTGGCCCCTCCTAATGGATGCAGAGAGCATAAATTACGAAGGGTTGATCAGGGTTTCAGTCTTGTCAGTATCAAAAAGCAAGTCACTAAGATCGCATAATCATCTAGGTTGGAAGAGACCTCCAAGATCACCTAGTCCAACCTATGACCTAACACTAACAAGTCCTCCACTAAACCATATCACTAAGCTCTACATCTAAATGTCTTTTAAAGACCTCCAAGGACGGTGACTCAACCACTTCCCTGGGCAGCCCATTCCAATGCCTGAGAACCATTTCAATAAAGAAGTTTTTCCTGATATCCAACCTAAAGCTTCCCTGGCACAATTTTAGCCCATTCCCCCTTGTCCTATCACTGGGCACATGGGAGAATAGACCAAATAAGGTTGAAAGAAACCTTCATACTCAGACTAGAATGTTTCTTTTCTTCCACTTCTTTACCTAGTTTTATAAATGTTAAAAAAAAAAAATGTTCCCTGTATTGATGTAATATATATGTATATATATTTCAAATTCAATTTGCTTTAGTGTGGCTTAACTGTGATAACCAAATACGGGATAACCAGAATGCCTTCTTCACTGAACATTATGGCAGACTACATAAACTGGGGCACCAAGTCATCTTAACTAGTATTACCAGCACACCTATATTTGAAGGATTTGGGGTACATGACCAAGAGAATTGGGATCAGTATTGTTAGAAGAGAAAATAATCAGGAACATTCTTTGGCACAGAGTAAGAAATTTGAATGCAAATATGAACTCTAGGAGTCAGAGTCAGTGTGTCAAAATACAGCTGCAATGCAACCGAAAATGAACATTTAATTCCAAAGATCCACTCACCACAATAAACTGAAATGCAGTTGCCTGACTAAGTCACACTGGTCTTATACCACTGGCAAATCCAGAATAAACAAAGCTCAGCAAGAGAAAGCCTTGAAAGAAAATAAAAGGTCAGATTTGGCAAACCATCCAAACTTATGAACGTTGGTAGTAGTGGTTTGTGCTTCACTCAAATATAAAATATGTGCTGTCAGATCACAGAATCGCAGAATGTTTAGTGTTGGAATGGTCTTTTGGAGGTCATCCCGTCCAGCCCCCATTTACATACTAATTCATAACTTCCTATGAATGATAGTCAACTTGATAAAACAAACTCTCATATTTTACTTATTAAGCACCTTGATGTTTCTCTATGGTTTAGACTATTTATGGACTATCTTATGATCAGAGGTGTAGTGGGTTTACGTGGCAAGGTTTTGGTAGCAGGGAGCCATAGGGGTGGTTTCTGTGAGAAAGATCTAGAAGCTGCCCCATGTTTGGGAAGGGCCCCATTGTTTTCCAGATCCGAGCCAATAAGCGATGTTGTTTTGCGCCTCTGTGAGAGCATATTTAAGACAGGGAAAAGACGCTGCGCCACACAGCAGCCGGGAGAGTCAAGGGAGTGAGAGAACAGCCTTGCAGGTGCCAAGGTCAGTGTAGAAGGAGGGGGAGAGGTGCTCCAGGCGCCGGAGCAGAAGTCCCCTGCGGCCTGTGGTGAGGACCATGGTGAAGCAGGATGTCCCCCTGCAGCCCATGGAGTACCACGGTGGAGCAGGGTTCCACGCTGCAGCCCGTGGAGGAGACCACGGTGGAGCAGGTGGCCCTGCACCGACGGAGGCTGCCGCCTGTGGAAGACCCCTGCCGGAGCAGATTCTGGGCCGGACCTGTAGCCCGTGGAGAGGAGCCCACGCAGGAGCAGGTGACCTGGCAGGAGCTGCTGCCCGTAGGGGAGCCAGGTTGGAGCAGTTTTCTCCTGAGGGATGGACCCCGTGGTACAGACCCATATCTGGAGCAGTTCTGGAAGAGCTGCTGCCTGTGGGAAGCCCACGCCGGATCAGTTCATCAAGGACTGCATCCCGTGGGTGGGACCCCACAGCACAGGGGACGAGAGTGACCGAGAAGGAGCGGCAGAGAAGAAGTGCTGTAGACTGACCATAACCCCCATTCCCCGTTTCCCTGCGCCGCTCGGGGGGAGGAGGTGGAAGAGGGTGGATGGGGGGGAAGGTGCTTTTGGTTTTTTTTTCCTTTGTTTTCTCACTTCTCTCGCTTGTTAGTTGTAGGTAATAAATCTTACTATCTCCTTATGCCGAGTCTGTTTTGCCCGTTACAATAATTATTGCATGATTTTCTCGTCCTTATCTCAATCCTTGAGCCCTTTTCACATATTTTCTCCCCATTCCTCTTTGAGGAGGGGGAGTGAGAGAGCGGCTGTGGTGGAGCTCAGCTGCCCACTCGAGCGGAACCACGACAGAGGAAAAATACCAAACAAGGTAAGTAAACACTTTATTCAGGATGAAAGAATAGTTGGGAAAACCTGTGGCATAAAGTGAAATACTACAATAAGAATGGTAAATCAATGTGAAGATGTGCTACAGCATGAAGTCAAAGATTTTCTAGAGATCCATTTTTAACGTTGGTCTGAAAATGAAGTATTGAATTTTCCACAATTCCACTATGCAGTGTTTATTTTTCTTAAAAGTATTAAGCAAGAAGCTTACTATCACAATTAAAGAATGGATAGAGGAAAATATTTTCCATGATGAAAACTGCCTGATAAAATGCAAGTCTGCATGAAATAGAAGAGGAAAGCAGCAACAGCCACAGTGAAATTTCAAAAGTTTAGTGTGTCTTGTGAAAGAAAATGTTCTTATTTCAAGTCTAGGAGAAGAAAAGATACATCATATTGATAACCTATGCCTTGTAGCATTTCCAGAAACGATACAGCTGAATAAAAACTACTTCAATACTTATCCATCATTTTCTTAAAAAACAAAACAACAACAACAAAAAAAATGTGTTTTTTTTTTTTTTTTCACCCTTTTCCTTCTTGTTGTTTCCCTCTTCTTCATTTCCTCTACATTTTATTTCTTCACATTCAGTTAGTTCTCATTGGTTTTCTTTCTCTTTTGTTCATTCAATTTGTGTTTCTTTAGAAGAGGTGCAAAGCATAGATATTACCCAATAAAAGAACTTCATTCACAGTACATTGCATTGTCTGGTACAGGCTGGAATAAGAATGCTGCACTCATAAAATAAAGCTTTAACATAACCTCTCTAAAGGTTTTGCATGTTTTTGGTTGGTTTGTTTGTTTTGAGGGGCAGGGACTTCATTTTATACATGAATGGATGTATATGCACGCTTCCATATATTTAATTATTAATATAATAATTATTTTATTATATGGTTTGGCAGGCTGCTGCTTCCTAAGAATGTGAGGCAAGCCTTGTAATCTATCAATTAATAATTGATAAATCAGATCTAACTTTAAAAAACAAACAAACAAACAAACAAAACACTTATGGTTTTCTAACCTGGAGTTCAGAAATCAGTTAATTTGCGGGGTGTTTAAATACTTAAGCTTTATCTTGTTCTTATTACGAGTTATTCTCTTTTGTTCTTTCCTGAAAAGGTCTTGCTCATCAACAAAATAAGACAAGCTAAATACTGTTTAAGCTCCCAGGAGATGAGATTTTTTCCAAGTCTCTTAATTATCCAGACATTTTTGCAGCCATGAATGTAGTTCTTAAGCCAAGAAAAAGTCTAGAATTAAAATAGCATGAGAACAGTACAATCTTTTAAAGTATTGGTTGATGGTCTTTTCAAGCCTCATATTTTGTGGAGATTAGTAACATACTGCCTGATTTGCCAGACAATTTTAATGTCCTGTTCTGCAGGTAGCAGCAGTTGGTATTTAACCATTCACTTTCTGGTATCACTAAATGAAGCTAAGAGTTTCTTACAAGAAAAAGAATCTCTGTCTCTGCCAGTCTGATTATGTTAATTTTAGCTTGTTTTTTAGAAATAAAACTGAAAAAAGTTGCCGAATGAAGAAGAATCACAAGGAGGAAACGGGTGATTTTCCTTCTTTGCAATGTTAATATCTTAGCAACAGAAGATAGGCTGTAAAAATGCCTAATATTATTACCTCCAACAATGTTTGATTTAAGCTGAATCAAATCTCCAAAGCTGCAATAATTTCTTGAAATTTATGCTGATAAATTTGTGTATGCATGTTTGCATGTAGAATAATACAAGGTTGCAGGCAAAGGGAATAGATTAGATATAATTTGGTCTAAATATTCTAAGCTTTGCTTTCATATTCTTTACAATGTTAGTGCTAAAATTCAATGGGGAAAAAAAAAAAAAGATGAATTTACATGACTAGATTCACCCCTTCTATTCTTGTAGTTTAAACCAGGATGATTCTGTGTAGAATTCTCCTTCATATATATATATTATATATATATACATATACATAAATATATATGAAATATAGTGTGTGTATATATATATATATATATATATATAGTATTTATATATAATATAGATATTGCCTTGGGATATTATATATATCCCGAGGCAATTGGCTCCAGGGCAGATGCGTTCTGGTGGTATGGCTCTCTATATCAGAGAGAGTTTTGATGTTGCAGAACTTGAGGCTGAGAATGATAAGGTTGAGTCCCTATGGGTTAGGATCAGTGGGAAGGCCAACAAGGCAAGCATCCTGGTAGGGGTCTGTTATAGACCGCCAAACCAGGATGAGGAGACTGATGAGGAGTTCTACAGGCAGCTGACAAAAGTTGAAAAATCGTCAGCACTTGTTCTTGTGGGGGACTTCAACTTCCCAGATATATCCTGGAAGCACAACACAGCCCAGAGAAAGCAGTCTAGGAGGTTTCTGGAGAGAGTGGAAGATTGCTTCCTGACACAGCTGGTTAACGAGCCTACCAGGGGAGGTGCCCCGCTAGACCTTCTCTTCACAAACAAAGAAGGACTGGTGGGAGATGTGGTGGTTGGAAACTGTCCTGGGCAGAGTGACAATGAAATGGTAGAGTTCTCCATTCTTGGAGAAGCCAGGACCAGTAAAACCGCTGTATTGGACTTCTGGAGGTCTGACTTTGAACTGTTCAGAACACTGATTGGTAGAGTCCCTTGGGAGGTGGTTCTGAAGGGCAGAGGAGTCCTGGAAGGCTGGGTGCTCTTCAAGAAAGAAATCTTAATGGCACAGGAGTGGTCTGTCTCCACGTGCCCAAAGATGAGCTGGCGGGGAAGAAGACCGGCCTGGCTCAACAGAGTTGTGGCTTGAGCTTAGGAGGAAAAAGAGGGTTTTATCTTTGGAAAAGAGGGTGGGCCACTTGGGAGGGCTATAAGGATGTTGCGAGGCAGTGCAGGGACAAAATTAGAAAGGCCAAAGCTCATCTGGAGATCAATCTGGCGACTGCTGTCAAAGACAACAAAAAATGTTTTTACAAATACATTAATGCAAAACAGAGGGCTAAGGAGAATCTCCAGCCTTAACTGGATGCGGGGGGGGAACTTAGTTACAAAAGATTAGGAAAAGGCAGAGGTGCTGAATGCCTTCTTTGCCTCAGTCTTTAGTGGCAAAGCCAGTTGCTCTGGATACCCAGTACCCTGAAGTGGTGGAAAGGGATGGGGAGCAGAATGTGGCCCTCACTATCCATGAGGAAATGGTTGGTGACCTGCTATGGCACTTGGATGTACGCAAGTCGATGGGGCCAGATGGGATCCACCCGAGGATACTGAGAGAACTGGCGGAGGAGCTGGCCAAGCCGCTTACCATCATTTATCAACAGTCCTGGCTATTGGGGGAGGTCCCAGTCGACTGGCGGCTAGCAAACGTGACGCCCATCTACAAGAAGGGCCAGAGGGCAGACCTGGGAAACTATAGGCCTGTCAGTTTGACCTCAGTGCCAGGGAAACGCATGGAGCAGATTATCTTGAGTGTCAGCACTTACAGGGCAACCGAGTGATCAGGCTCAGTCAGCATGGGTTTATGAAAGGCAGGTCCTGCTTGACAAACCCGATCTCCTTCTATGACAAAGTGACGCACTTGGTGGATGAGGGAAAGGCTGTGGATGTGGTCTGCCTTGACTTCAGCAAGGCTTTTGACACCGTTTCCCACAGCATTCTCCTCAAGAAACTGTCTGGTTGTGGCTTGTACTGCCGTACACTTCGTTGGGTTAAAAACTGGCTGGATAGCCAGGCCCAGAGAGTTTTGGTGAATGGAGTCAAATCCAGCTGGAGGCCGGTCACTAGTAGTGTTCCCCAGGGCTTGGTACTGGGGCCGGTCCTCTTTAATATCTTTATCGATGATCTGGATGAGGGGATTGAGTGCACCCTCAGTAAGTTCACAGATGACACCAAGTTAGGTGCGTGTCGATCTGCTTGAGGGTAGGAAGGCTCTGCAGGAGGATCTGGATAGGCTGGACCAATGGGCAGAGGCCAACTGCATGAAGTTCAACAAAGCCAAGTGCCAGGTCCTCCACCTGGGGTGCAGTAACCCCAAGCAGAGCTACAGGCTGGGAGATGAGTGGTTGGAAAGCTGCCAGGCAGAGAAGGACCTGGTAGTATTGGTGGATAGTTGGCTGAATATGAGCCAGCAGTGTGCTCAGGTGGCTAAGAAGGCCAACGGCATCCTGGCTTGCATAAGAAGCAGTGGGGCCAGCAGGTCTAGGGAGGTGATTGTCCCCCTATACTTGGCTCTGGTGAGGCCACACCTTGAGTACTGTGTTCAGTTTTGGGCCCCTCGCTACAAGAAGGACATGGAGGTGCTCGAAAGAGTCCAGACAAGAGCAATGAAGCTGGTGAGGGGCCTGGAGAACAAGTCCTACGAGGAGCGGCTGAAGGAGCTGGGCTTGTTCAGCCTGGAGAAAAGGAGGCTCAGAGGCGACCTTATCGCTCTTACATTAAAGGTAAAGTACATTAAAGGAGGCTGTAGCGAGGTGGGGGTTAGTCTATTCTCCCACGTGCCTGGTGACAGGATGAGAAAGAACAGGCTAAAGTTGCGCCAGGGGTGTTTTAGGTTGGATATTAGGAAGAACTTCTTCACTGAGGGGGTTATGAGGCATTGGAATGGGCTGGCCAGGGAAGTGGTGGAGTCACCATCCCTGGAGGTCTTCAAAAGATGTTTAGATGTTGAACTTAGCGATATGGTTTAGTGGAGGACTTGTTAGTGTTAGGTCAGAGGTTGGACTCGATGATCTTGAGGTCTCTTCCAACCTAGATAATTCTGTGATTCTGTGATATATATATCCATATATAATATCGTTTATATATATTATAATATATATTATAATATATTATAATACAGGTTGTAATATAATAATAATACATATAATATATTATATGTATTAATATATATATATTATATTTATATTAACTGGGGAGCTTAATTAACTAATCTATTAGCTTAAACTTGGCAGCTAACTTTTAGATAAGTATGTAGTATCAGACAAAAAGGTCTCATGGAAATCAGTAAGGGTATTTCTACAGAAAGACGGGTTTTGTGAGATATATTTATATATATCTATATTTTTATATAAAGCAGAAATAAGTATTCCTCTTTCTTTAGTATTGTTAGGAGCCTAGGTGGGAGGATTGGTCCCCTGGAATCTGTAAGTACTCCAGTGTGATCTGAGAGTATCTCACCACTTTGTATAACATGACATGAACCTCTGATGGCATTAAACACCACTCACCTTCCATGAAGAAACATTACAGATTTAAAATAAGTGTGGGTTCAGCACTCTGCCAAGAGACAACATCCCTAATTGGCAGCTGCTGTTACAGCAGAGAAGGTTGATTAGAGATGAGAGAGAAGTAATTCTCAACAGAAAGGAACTGTCTGATATTATTAAAAATTACCTGCTTGTCACAGCTGTTCAGTCTGCTTATTTTTAGCATGAGTTTTAGTTTGAAAGACTGGAATCCAAAATTATTGTTACCCAACATATAAAGAATGTTTTTGGAAGACATTTGTACACTATCAGCAGAAAATGAACTAGAAAGTGTGACAAATCGTAAAAATTCAAAGTAACGTATGAAGGTGTTTGTAAAAAAGCTTTTTTTCTCCAGTATTTTGTGCTGAAAATATGCATTTGAAAATATGGCATTTGCATGCCATAACATAGAGGAAAAAGGGGGGGGGGGGGGAAATCTTTACCTCAGGCAAGAATAAGAGGAAAAGGGAAGAGGTGTAAAAGCAGAAACAGATGTACTGAAATAAAAGATCTATATCTCATAGAAAAAAAAAAAAAAAAAAAAAAAGTTGAAAGAAGCACACAAGGAGCATTTAATGCCAGATATGTATGCTTATTCTTGAGTTGAACTTCCAGGAAAAAAAAAAAAATAAGGCTTTTTAAGGCTTTTTTTTTTTTACCTAACTTTTTAAGTTAGGTAAATGACTAATGACAGCAGGGCCTATCTCTGTCTTCTTCCCCTTCCCATGCTTACTGTTTTTACAAGCTGATCTTTTTAAACTCAGCTGGAAAGGCAACATCTGAAAAATGTCAGTGTTTTAAAAATAATGCAAAGAAATCTTACCTAATGGTCACTGACCATAAGTCTAAAACTTGTTGTGACTTTGGGTACCTTTTGCTTACAATGAAGGCACAGCATAAAGTGCAGATGTTCTCTTTCAGTGAATGATGTTAGAACCTAAAAAGAAAGAGTGGAATTTAGAAAGTCCAAGAATAAACAAAAGACAATAAGCTGGTAACTATAGGCTAACAATGATATTTCAAAGTCTATGACATAACATTTCCAAAAATAATAGGAGTAAAGAAGAAATATTCTAAAATACTTTTATTTGGAATTTGTGTTGCATGTGAGCTACAAGCTGAACTACAGGTGTCAAATATTTATTAATTATATCAATGATTTAATATTATAAATTATATATTTTATACATTATATTATAAAGCATTACTGTAGAGTTTCTTAAGTTTGTGTAGTAATGCACAAGATAAAAAGGCGAACTGTGGTCTTATTCAAGACAGTACAAGAGGCAGAGCTGATTGATTGGAACATTCAAGATCCAAGTCTTTAATTCTCAATTGTGTTTCCACGTAGTGGAAAAAATGTGTCATGTTCTTTCCTCTTTTTTTTTTTCTTTGTATCTTGAGTACATAACACATGGCAGTCATCCAATTATCATGAAAATTGATAATTTTGCATTAATATTTTAAATTAAGAATGATCAGAAAGCCTGAAGATTTAAATATCATACTCATTTAAGCTGAAATGATAGTAGAAAATTTAATGTACTTTTTTTTTTTTTCCCCAAGTGACTGAAAACATCTTTACTAGATGGTTAATGCAGTATTGTATCATTTTGGTTAAATGTGTGTAGTATTCTACAAGAGGAAAATGATAAAATATACACATTATCTATAGGAATTTGGAATGTAAGATCTGTTTTTAAATGTTATTTAAAAATATACAAGCCTGAGTACTGCATACTTTGAACAAGATTTAAATTCCATGTGTTACCAAATTTCTAAGAAATTAATAATGCAAGACCCACAGCTGATAAAAAATAAATAAAAAATAAAATCCTACTATAGCAGTCAAAGTATACATGTTGTTGGTTTTATTCTTATTTTCCCCACAATTAAAAAATAATCTCAGAATGTCTATGGAAAAAAAGATAATCTCATCAAATTTGTCTCATTAACTGAACAGAAAAAATATAGGCAAAAAAAAAAAAAAAGATAAAAATGTACATCAGAACAAATAATATATGTTCTTTATCTATTCTCATTTTTCCTTATATATATGTAGAATATGTAATATTTTTGTGCAAATTATGCTGAATTGATACCTCACAATTTGAAGAGACATAGGTAATTGCAGTTTTTTGATCTGGGTAGTCATATTATGGTGCCAGAAGTTATTGTTGAATGAACAAAAATAAGTGACCTGCAAATTGACCTATTTTTTTTTTCTTTTTCTTTTTTTTTTTTTCTGCTGAATTGTACTTAATTATGAATGCCTTACAGACATGAGATAAAACAGCTAAAACGGTGCCAGAAGGATAGAGGAACAACCTTCTAAAGGTACGCTTTTGTTATTCAATAAAGGATTATATAAATATATATTTTTTGCAGAAATACTGTGTGAGAGCAACCTTGGCAAAAGAAAAATGTTAGTTTTATCTTGTCAAAGTAGTAGACAGGAAGATTCACTGGTGCCTTTCACCTCACACACAGCCTATGCCAAGTTAGAGGGCTGGTCCCTAATAGGACACCAAACAAAGAAAATTACAGTTGGTGTAATAGTGAATTAAGAGAGGAAACAGTATTAAATAAATCCCATAATCACAATGCTATCTCTAAACCCTTTCAGACAGAATATTTTTTGTGTCATTAGTCCCAAGCTATCTATTTGTTGAGACCTAAAGTAAGAAGAACATTTAGCTCTTTGTGAATAAATGTACTAGTTTTCATTAATTTAACAAGTCGATCTTAGGCCAAAGTTAATCTTTAAGGGTTGTAAATTTATTCCTCAGAAGTCCAAAAGTTAATTTAAGGTCCAATCATATGACTAAAGTTCATCCGTCTATCCGAGTGCTTCAGCCATTTCAAAAAAATTAACACTGAAGTATGTGAAAAAGAATGAAGAGGGACTGAGTGCTGACCACTGGTAGACTGGGGAGAAGCATATTTTTTGTAATATAAATACACCCACCAGGAGCAAGTCCCACAGAATGACAGGAATTCTCCTGTATTAAACAAAATGGTCACAAACATGATTGCTATACTAAAAGAGTCATGGGTTTCTTCTTTGACAAGGGGAGAGGGAAAAAAAAAAAAGGAAAGGAAAGCATCGCAATATTTCATTGGAGGAATTTGATGTTCCCCACCTGGTTCCATTAGTTCCTGTTCTTCCATTCTGGAAAAAGGAAAAAAAAAAATGTTATGCGGTGAAACACAGATGTTTGGCTCCACTCCACTAGTAAATCCTTCTATTGCACCAAGAATATGCCTCCTTAATGAAAGTATAGATCTTAAAGGATTCTCTGCTTCTTTTTTAATGTTACAAACCATTATTTCATGTGTATGTGATGTATCTAAAGTATCTTCTTAACATGTTAAAACCTGAAACTTAGACTTCAGGGTGTCTTTCTGTTCTATGAAGACTGGGTGCAACTTCTTCAGATTTCTATTTTTTTTCTTAAATCAAAAGAAATATGAAGAGTGTGTCAGACTCCAGCCATGTTAAAATAACCTAATTCTTTAATTAATTTGATTTGTTCCCTATTTTAACTAGGCTACTGATTCAAAAATGTTCAGTGTCAAACTTCAAGGCTCTCACAAGTCGCATGAGCTTGCATAATAGAAAGAACTTAGCCATCAGGCTTAAACTTGAAAGAAAATTATTCCACATACTTCTCCTCAAGATGTGGCTTTGTGCCACAGATGTGCAATTTTCATTAGCCTTAATTGAATTCATTTCTGCTGACCCAGAGAACAATTTACTGCCATGTGTTTAGAGGGGATATTTTAGACTATATGATTACATGTAGGACTAGCATGAAAATGTTTTTAAACTTTTTTTCCTTTAAACATTTTTTTCCTGTAACATTTTAAATTTATATTTACATTACCTGTATAAAGCCCAGAAGATAGAGGGGCTGGTGGCTGGTGGAGGGCTGGTGTCAGAAAAGTAAGACCGCTAATGAGGAATATAGCAACACAGATCTGAAAAATTTGTCTAAATTATTATGAACCCACAACTGAAAACAGAAAGGACAAAAAACATGAGGTCAACTGAGAACACACAGCTTTTATGTTAACTACCTGATTCACAGGAGTTCCTACAAAATTCAGTAGGTGTAATTTCACAAAGTGATTTTTGCATCTAATTCTAAAAATCCTGCTGCAGATTACTCTTTTCTCAAATCCATGAAGACAAATCTGGCTACTTTCATGGATGTTCAAAGACACAATCAGTCCAAAGCAACAGATGTAAGAGCTGAAAAGAGTTTTGCATTCCATAGTGCTGTTATTTTCAAAAACTTTGGTGAAATCTTTCTTAATTGCAAAACCAAGTGTATGAGGGAATGAGAAATCAAAAAAAAAAATTATTTTATTTTTTTTTCTCTCTCCTGAAAGAAATACTAGTTTGACTTTGGCTTTTTGTATCATCACATGGCCATCCTTGCACCCAGCAGTTAAAATCTCTTGATTCATACAGAGTTTTTGTAAAAAGCAGTGTGGGTAGTGGTAGAACAAGGAATTAGATTTGGCTTTTGGTATTTCAGTCCTCTACTGTATTTCCGTTATGTTTTCATAAAATTGTCATTATAAGAGACAATGATCCATAAGCACCCTTGAATGCAATTGCTGATATTAGGTAATTTAAATACATCCAAAGATGGATGTGGTGGTGGAAGAAGAACTGAAATCTTATTTCGGAGGACAAGCCACTGAAACAATTACATGTAAACACAGGAATGCAGGGGTTACTTGGCATTTTTCTATAGCAAGCTCCAGCAGTTTAAGATTGCTGCAATATTGTTAGGTTGTACAGAATGGGTGAAGGACAGAGTGGGGCTTTCTTAACCTATTTAGAAACAAAAAATCAATCTCATTTCAGTAACATATTTCATTATATTAGTTTGATAGATATGCAAGCTTTTGTGTAGAATTTCAGGACTTCACCCCAGAAAGCCTAGGTGAAACTGGTGTGCTTCTGTCCTACAATGAAGGAAATAAAACACAGACTGTCCCTAAACCTGTATACATTTATAGCATTCTGTCGTGGTTCCGCTCGAGTGGGCAGCCGAGCTCCACCACAGCCGCTCTCTCACTCCCCCTCCTCAAAGAGGAACGGGGAGAAAATATGTGAAAAGGGGCTCAAGGCTTGAGATAAGGATGAGAAAATCACGCAATAATTATTGTAACGGGCAAAACAGACTCAGCATAAGAAGATAGTAAGATTTATTGCCTATTACTAACAAGCGAGAGAAGTGAGAAACAAAAACCAAAAGCACCTTCCCCCCCATCCACCCTTTTCCACCTCCTCCCCCCGAGCGGCGCAGGGGAACGGGGGAATGGGGGTTATGGTCAGTCTACAGCGCTTCTTCTCTGCCGCTCCTTCTCGGTCACTCTCATCCCCTGTGCTGTGGGGTCCCACCCACGGGATGCAGTCCTTGATGAACTGATCCGGCGTGGGCTTCCCACAGGCAGCAGCTCTTCCAGAACTGCTCCAGATATGGGTCTGTACCACGGGGTCCATCCCTCAGGAGAAAACTGCTCCAACCTGGCTCCCCTATGGGCAGCAGCTCCTGCCAGATCACCTGCTTCTGCGTTGTCTCCTCTCCACAGGCTACAGGTCCGGCCCAGAATCTGCTCCGGCAGGGGTCTTCCACAGGCGGCAGCCTCCGTCGGTGCAGGGCCACCTGCTCCACCATGGTCTCCTCCACGGGCTGCAGCATGGAACCCTGTTCCACCGTGGTACTCCATGGGCTGCAGGGGGACATCCTGCTTCACCATGGTCCTCACCACAGGCCGCAGGGGACTTCTGCTCCGGCGCCTGGAGCACCTCTCCCCCTCCCTCTACACTGACCTTGGCACCTGCAAGGCTGTTCTCTCACTCCCTTGACTCTCCCAGCTGCTGTGTGGAGCAGCGTTTTTTTTTCCCTGTCTTAAATATGCTCTCACAGAGGCGCAAAACAACATCGCTTATTGGCTCAGCTCTGGAAAACAATGGGGCCCTTCCCAAACATGGGGCAGCTTCTAGATCTTTCTCACAGAAAACCACCCCTATGGCTCCCTGCTACCAAAACCTTGCCGCGTAAACTCACTACACATTCCTGACTTGAATTCTATTTAGCCATTAACTATCATGATTTTTAACAGACTCCAACTCTGTGTTTTGCACTGAAATGAAAAAATAATATTAAAATTGTTACAATATAAATACTTGTCATTTTTAGGCTACAGGTAAAAAACAAGGCAAGATTATTTATGCGGGTGAACCAAAACAATCCTCACATGCACAATAGCAGCTGATTATGTACTGCAGCCTGCAGCCTGAAAAACAGCAACTGTGCACAAAAATATCTCTTTGAAAACCAAATGAATTAGAGTATCTTTGCTTCTAAAAGGGAATAAAGGCCATATTTGCTATTATTTTGCATTCACTTCAGTGAGATCAGTTAATATGTTCAGTCTTCTTGGAACATGTGAAAACAGTTATTTTCTGGTAGTGGTGCTTTTATATATTTTCAAACAAATGTATTTATTTCCTCAAAACATTCAGGAACTAACAAGAACAAACCATTTAAGAAAATATTTGTCACTGTTAAATTCTAGGGCATCTACAAAACCAAACTTTTTCATTTACGCTTAGAGATGAAGGATGAAATTCGTCTGCTGGGAAGGCAACAAATAGCAAAAATACCAGTTATTTTCAACTAAGGCTCAGATCAAGACTAAAGTCAGGCCTATTTAAAATTTACCCATTAAATTTACCCACCTCTAGCACCACTCTACAGAGATAATATAATAAACTTTTGTGGACTCTTTAAAGCTTCAGCACCATGACTCGGACCTTGTTTGCATGGAAAGCAGCTGGCTAGGTGCAAAAATGAATCCTCATTCCCTAAGTTTACAGGTGTTTCTGTTGAAAGTTTTCAAATATCTCAATCCATATCTACAGACCAGCAGGGGATTTTTTTCCTCTGAGCTGCATCTTTTCCCATTTGTGTACTGGCATATTTGGTAATTCACTGGGCCTTCTTTCCCTGCTTGCTCTTATCATTCTATTTCCCTGAAGAAAAAAGAAACTCATACCCTTGAACTTCTTTTTCACTAGCAGTAATGTACTCCAACTCAGTACCAAGGTGTTTGCTGGCTTCATGAAAAGGAAAATGAAAGCTTTCTTGCTACTGTAGCTGTCCTTGCTGTGTCATAGATATATGATTAGACTGTGCTTTTTAGAAGGCAAATGTAAACTTTTGTAACTTACCTTTTTTACTTTTAAAACTATAAAGAAACCCTACCATTACATAAAATAAATTCCATAGAAATTTATTTTCTTCTATGTCTCCTAAGCCACGATAACACTATATTTTCTTGTTTCAGGTTGCTGCTGTGAGACTCACTTGCATATTTAATTATTTAAAATTCTTCATTTATCTTTAGAATGGTAGTCAGTGGCATTCTGGATTCACAAAAATAAATCATCCTTACTCTTTGCCTGCACAGATTGCTAAAGGATATGTATATATTGAGCTTTTAGTCTATTGTTCAGGACTCATTTCTGGACTGTATCACCAAAATAATTAGTCAAAATGTTGTGAAGTACAAGAAGCATAAACCATGTTCAGTTTTCAAATCCATAGCAATGCATTACTGAGGAATGAAAGAAAACAAAAGGAGATTTACAGTCCTGTATTTTTACTGTATGACAGAAGTCCCCAGGATAGATGAGAGACTGGAAAATGTAGGCCTGTTTTCTGTATTTGATGGAAACATATACAGTGAGATTTCTCTGGGCTGCCAAAGGAATGATACAGAGAATGTGAACTTCTTCTTCATACATATCAAAATAGATATATATTTAATATTAAGTAGGATTCTACACCATTTCATATTTTTACAATATTTCTGTTAGTTACAAAGCAAAGCAGTAGCAAAATCTCAATAAACCTTAATCAGCTTTACCATAATATTTTTTTGTAGGTGCATTTAAAACTCCAAGAAATACCAACTAACATGAAATAGGCCATGGGAATCTATTTTGTGTGAAGTGGAACAACATTTTGTGTGGACTGGGACAAAGTCAAAGAAATACTGCTCATCTTATCAATAAATCATAGGGTGAAGAAGTATTCCTTTATTTACATTTTTTGTTTTTCATGTATGCAAAAATATGCTACCTTATCCATTCTAACATATCTTCTGACTTCCACAAGCAGAAATAAAGTTGGAAGTATCTTACAAAAGTAAATAGTTATTTTTGTTTGTTTGTTTATCTCAAGCTGTCTTCTTGTGTTGTCACAATTTGTTTGCTGTTAACACTTTTAAAGAACTTAAATGGGAAAGGATATATGCCCCATATGACATGTATCAAGCATAATTGGAATCAATGCAACGACACAAATGAAATTTGAAAATATTGGATATACACAATGTGTACAATCTTATTTCCTAGTGTAGCCGTAACTGCTAGGATAATACAGATATAATTCCTTGAATGTCATTAAATCCATGGAAGGTTACTTCAAAAGAACATTCTCTGAACATTCTATGTCTGAGCTTAGCTCTCTCTATGAAGCACAGTTTCATAACATAGCTATCTTCATGAAAATCAAACAAACAAAAAGCGCTTGGCTTACTTAATGTTGAAGCAAAACTCAAGACGACAAACTAGGAAAACCCTAAGCTATTATAGTCCAGAAAGTTCAGACCTAATTTTTACATATAACTATCCTCATATCAAGGACCCAGACTCAAAATTTAGGATTGCAAGTACTATCTCAATCTAATTTCTGTGCTTACCTTGGTTAGAACAAACAAGGAAAGAAAAAGCAGAATGACAAAAAAAAATAAAATAATCATATATGAGAGCCTATCCTGATACCCCCCAAACTATGTAAACAAATTACAAGTTCTCAAAAGTACAGAAGCCAGAAAGTTTGTTGTTATTTAGTTCACAGGTAATAATTAATCAAAGACTTTCAAGTAGATCAATCTAGCCACAGAAGGATCTGGGTGAGATACATGCAGATAGTTTTAAGACCAGAAGCAGAATAGAAGCTCCTTTATTAGGTAAGGAGAAGCTGATGGAGGAAGCAAATATTTCATTTTGGGAAAGTTTCTTAATGTCTTTGTAGAGTGAGGTATATTTCTTTGTCTTGCTTTCACAGATAACACCAAAATAGGAGGTTAACTTGATCCAGCATACATAGAAATCAGTACCAGAAGTATCCTTGTAATGCTACAGCAGAAATAAAGGTGGAACTGTGAAAGGAAGACAAGGCTAATTGAGTTTGTTATTTCAATCATTGCCTTCCTTATGAGGAAGTAATACAGTATATGTGTGTATAGTTTGGTTAAACTTGAAGTTCTCAGAAAGGTTTTTAGTTCTCTAGACATGATTGTGTTTCCTAAGAGACTTGAGGGGAAATAAATTGATAGAAAACACTTCTATATGAGGCAAGAGAGTAGTTGTGGTGGTTTCACAACAATGGCCAACTCCAACACACTGCTCTCTCACTTCTCTCTCTTAGCTGCTCTTGCACAGCGTTTTTTCCCTTTATTAAATCCGATATCACAGAAGTGAAGCGAGAGTTGCTAATTGGCTCAGCTTTAGCCAGGGGCAAGAAGTTATCTGGAAGTGCGGGTACTGGCTCTCATCTAACACAGGGCAGCTTCTGGGCTCTTCTGGCAAAGGCCACCCCTGCAGACCACCCTGACTACAAAAACCTTGTCGCATAAACACGATATGATAGTGAAGTAGAAATTTAATGTATGACTTAAATCGTTGATTATATGAAACCTCAGATCTATTAAGAATTGGCAATAAATAAATAAATAAAATAATTAAGGGAAATGTCACTATTCAAAGCTATAATGAAATCAAAATACTCCTTAAAATTAGAAAAACTTTCAGTGCTCAGTTTAAAAGTGGGCTTAAGACAACAAGAATGGGAGCACACATGGTTCCATATATGAACTTCCGTTAAGGATAAATATGTGATGTGTTTTGCATCAAGGGCAAGTAAAAGGATGAAGTAGACAAATACAAAGTGAAACAATGTGGTTTTTCTTCTTTAGGGTGAAATGTAAAACCATGGCAAAAATAACATCTAAAAAATGTGGTCGGGAAAATGAAATGTCTAACCTCAATGAATGCAGAAAGACAGAAAGATGTTAGCATACTACAACCAGGTGCAGGGGAGGCAGGGGGGTCACATCAGTACTGGATACAAAAAAAAGAAATTATTAAGATGCCTGATAACTGATATTTAGGTTATAAAATGAACAAAGAGAAGGCAAAGCTTCTAAATGAACTTCCGAATCAATGTTCGTATGTCAGCACCTTTCTTACAGTGAAGGCTGTAGAACAAACTGTTAAAATAAACAATAAAAAAGTCATAATCATGTGAAATGAAGTTCCAAGAGGTTAATTAATACACTGGATTTTAATGTCTAAACTGTGTTAGCACTGGAGTTCTGGATTTTGCAAATATGTTATTACTGAAGTCCTAGAGGAGATTCTGTGAACTTCAAATCTTTAAATGTCAGACAAATTAGTAGATTCAACTTTTTATATTTTGAATAGATGTATGGAAAAACACTATTTGGCTAAGAAGAGTCAAAATTACTTATCTAAAGAAAGGTCTTGTCTTTAAGTCTTGCCTGGGTGACTCAATGAAGATTTGGATAAGGATCATCCATAAATACTTTCTCAACCAATATGAAAGAAACTAAATAGGCATGGGAAGAAATCAGAGGCCAAATAATGAATAAATTAGTTAAAAATAGGAAACAGAAAGTAATAAATGCTCAGAAAGGCAAGAAATCATCCATGGAGTAATATATGAGTGTATGTAGGTGTTTATATATGTATTGTGTAGGTGTTTTTAAGCATGTTCCTAAATCTTGTGGGGAAAAAAAAAAAAACAGTTGAAGCATTTATGAGTGGATAGATGTTCCCTATACTCGTCCATTAAAAGTTAGGAAGAACCAACTGAAAATTAACAGGGACCAGGTTCAAAATAAAAGTAGCTTGTCTGAAAGCATATTTGGCAGAAATAAAAACAAGTGATTGGCATGTTTTTTCTCTTCTCTTGTGTATGGCTGTTATTGGAAATGAGACAAAGGTCTAGGTGGATGTTCAGGTCTGTATGATGAGTTCCATTTTTTAACTGATTATCATGCTAACAGCGATTAAGCAGTAAAGACAAATATTCACTTGGTCTTTCCATAAACTACAGCACTAAGAAGTTAAAGTCAATATTCCCAAATCAAATCCTTGAATTGGTTTGCCCTCATTATGAGCTTGCTTAACTTTCTGGACCAATATCCTTTCTTTCTATTGAAAGACAGATTGATATGGAATAGATACACAAAACTTATTCCATCGAGACAAAAAATGCTCTCAGCATTCAAAAATCATGGGTACTCAAGTACTCAAGTTGAGTAACTAAAAAAAAAAAAAAAAAGTTCTATTCAAAATGCTATTAACTTCTTCAGTATTTCACCTACTTCTTACCCTGGAAAGAATGGAAACAGGTTTAAAACAAAAGCACCTACCTAGTCCACAGATTTACATTGTATATATTTTACTACAGGTATCTTGTGTCTGGCTTTTTTTCCTTGTTTAATAAACTTAATTTTTTATGTGTAACTGGGTAGTTATGTCTCTGCTGAGTAGAGCATTTCTCTCACTTTGCAGCAGTTATTCTTTGCATCTTAATTTATGAGTATGAAGTATAAGGAATCTGGGAAGATTATGTTTTCATCTATGTCTATAGTGTTTTGTTTGTTTTTTTGTTTGTTTTCCCTTTAAGAGTCCTGGCATTCAGACAAGTTTTTGTGACTTTCATTGAAACTCAAAGGCTCTGAGGGAGCCCTTGATCATGACTATGGCTCCTTAACCAGGAAACTTTTCTCATTCTGGATATTGGGAGGTATTCTGGTTGACCTGAAATTCTTAATATTCAAGTGACAGTGCAATATAGGACTCTTAGATTTTATAATTCTTCTTGATGTGTTAAACAAAAATGCTACTGGTATGTTTCTTAATGATTTATTTTTTTCACAGAATTTGAACGTGGTTTTAGGAAGTGTGTCAGATTTTCACAGCTAGTACTGACCTGCTCAGAAACATTCCTGTATTGCTTCTTCAGTGTAATGCTTCTGCAGATTAAGTGGTGATAAATTACCAATGGGTTTTATATGGGTAAATAGAAACCAATAGATATACCAGAGAATAAATGGTTAGTGAGAACAGTAAGACCATGAAGAAAAACTTGTAAAAAATCTACAGGATCTATAAGGCAGTAAGCATCATATAACAAGTTTCAGTTTGAACAGAACTGCACTTTGTTATATCTTATAATTTGAGGATCTTCTGATATTCAAATTAAATTACAATAGCTGCAAGTATGTGCAGGGCTGTTAAAGCTACTTGGTTGCAAAATCAGGGGATTTGATAATGTATACATTTTTTCCCTTCAGGACAAATTACCAGAAAGGTAATTATTAAGAAGTTCTATACTGAAAAATAGTCCTTTCAGCTAGTCCTTTCAGCTGCTTTCATGAGAGATAAAAGATCACTTTAAGGTGAAGGGGTTATAGTAAGGAAAGAAAATTAATTAAAAAATAAACAAACAAAACAACAACGATACAGCAGCTGAAGAATAGTTAAAACAAAATTAAATCTTATAATTATAAGGGGAAATCATACTACTTTTGCAGGACATATGCTAATAAAATATTTAAGTCATCTCTTGATTAATTCACTGTGAAGATTATTACAAAGATAATAAATCAGTAGATTAATACATGCAGGGATACATGAAGTAGGATTGAATGAAACTGCCAAGTTCAATAGGACACCAGTTAGCCCCTATTCACCGTATTGGGTCTAGAGCAGTGTAATTTTTAATTTAATATTATTATTATTTAATATTTTAATAATATTTATTATTATTTAATATTTTAATATTTTAATAATTTTTTAATATTATTATTATTTAATAATTTAATATTATTATTATTTTATTTTTTTTTAACAAGTGATTCTAAATAATCGTACTGTGTTAATAACTCCACATCAGGGAAATATAATGATTGGAAACAAGCTTCTGCTGCAAGTAGTTTTGGCAATTATTCTAAGTATTGCTTCCTTTCTGAAGCAAACTTCTTTACCTTTGGTAAGTTAATTATCTCAAATATTCAAATAAATGTAACATTTAAATTTATTCAAGATTATTCAATAATTCATTTTTCATCCCATGTATATGTCTTATGTGTTTTTGTTACATTTATGTAGCAACTATATGGACTCATGTACTAAGATTTTAGTAGTAAAGTTCTAGTCCACTTCCTATAGGAAAAATATAAAAAGGTAAACTCTTAAGGCATACTTTAGGGAAGGTACAAACCAACAGACCTTGAACAGAACTTGAAATTCTTCTGCATTTTTTCCCTTCCAAGTTTGTAATAAGTCTGAAAGGAAGAATACAGATGCAGTGAAAATTCATCTGTCGCTTCTTACTTGTTTACAACTGTTCAGTGCTGCTATTCAACATCTTTGCATAACTCATTAAAAGTAGAAAGTCAGTCTTTATAGCTTTTTTGTCTAGCAGTCAATGTTTCCTTAATTTTCATTTCATTGACTCAATAGGGCTAGAATAGTCATAAGCTAATGTGAAACATGTGGAAAGAATACAGCTCATTGCCTATATCAGCCTGCTTTTCTTCTAACACAAACAAGGTATGTATTTTACAATATTCTAGCCCTGTGTACAAAACCACATTTCCAGTCTGCAGAATAGTTGCGTATTCTGTTCTAACAGTGAACATTAAAGTTTGCCTCGCTTTAACTTTAAAAAATAAAAAATAAAAAAATCTCTACATAATTAATACACATGTATCAGACAGGTGGATGATGAGGAATGAAGGCATGAGGATTGTGAGGAATAAGGGCTTTATAGTATGGACGCCATAATTTGGTTCCACCTCATCAAAACGTTCATAATTTGGGAAAAAGTGTGACTTGAGTTCTGGTTTTCAAGTTCTCTATTGTCAGTTTTTTGTTGTTGTTTGGTTATTCTAAAGTAGGTAGTCTTGAAAAACAGTTTTTGGCTTAAAACAAACAAACAACAACAAAAACTTACAACAAAACAATGGTCCAATGCTATAAACCTATGTAGTATTTAGTAACAATGTCTAAATAAATCTGATTAAGTTCCTATCCCCTCAATGAAATGTATACATCAAAAATGATTTTACTTGAATGAATAAAGAACTCTCAGAACTCTCAAGACTTCCTTGATATCAGAATTCAAATAATCAGAAAAAACACCTGTCAGTGTGACAGGCAAATCTGCATGCAAAATGTAAATGATTGCTCAATTCCTAAGTTGCTGCAGATGCTTACAGTGATTTAGAACATAACTTTAGTTCAGATTAAAAGGTTTTTGCTTTATATTTTCAAGGGGAAAAAAAAAAAAGCCTTCATCTTGGATAATGCTGACTTATAGCACATGGTATAATAGTAGAGAAAGACATGGAATAGAAAGACAATTGGCTAGTAATGGAAAATCCTGAAGGAAAACCATACATTGTTGCCTTCTCCTCCTTTTTCTTTTTTCACTTTACTTCTGTTCTTAGTTCTTTATTCTTCTCATTTACCTTTTACCTTTCTTGCATGTTGTATTTTTTTTGTGCACTATTTCCACACTGTCTTTTTCCATCTCACATAAATTACTCATTATTTTTACTGGCACTTGCTTCATGCCATTTGCCCATCCCGCCCAAGTGCTTTGCTGCACTCTAAACACTTATGTCAACACCAGGAACCTGTAACCTGCTTTTAGTGTGCATACATGTACATACACCACTACTGAATATAATGAAAGTACATCCATTGGCATACAGTTTTGAGCTGGTTAAATAGCTGAAAAGAACAAGTAAATATACAAATGTGACTATTAGTGTTGTCAACTAAAGTATTAGTCCTCCTGGGCTTCGGTGTTCAGAGAAAATGAACAGTGTAAGAGAAAATTAACAGCTTGAGGATCCAGAATCACCTTCAACTATAACTTAGTTCTCTTTTAGCTATTGAAAAGTGGAGAAAACATGTTGGCTGGACAAAATCAGCTGCCTAAATCATTTGGATAAACAAGCTACAAGGATCTGGATAGTGGGAATACCTGCTGATGTAACAAGTGGCTATGAAGAAACAGGTCTTGGCAAGTCTTCCAAACTTTGCAAATGAATGCAGTTTTTAGAATATCTGAGCATTCAAATATATTATTTTTCCCCAAATCAGAGTATGTATGCACAAATCATACTACAGTAAGATATGTAATTTCAAGTAGTTTAATCTGAGTATCTTTTTTTTTTTTTTTTTTTACATAAATCACATGCAGGGCAGATTACAATATGTCCCTTTAACATTCTTAAGAAACTAAATTGAGAAAAATATGAGAATTTATGGATATATATGTGTACCTACACATTACATTCCAGCAGAGAAAGGTGATACTTTCCCCACCTTCCTGTAGAAACTCTCATTCTCCTATATCTAGGGAAAATCATATGCTTCAGCCATGTCATGTATTTGTCTTATTCTACTCATTCCATTCAGCAGTGTTAAATGGCCTCAAACTTTGGAGCTATAGTTTGTTACAAAGTTTTATATGAGAAGTCTCTTACAAGAACCAGAAAACAATTCAGTATTCACATATCTTTAACATTCTTCATTTTCTATTCTAGGTCTGACAAATCAGAGACTTTAGGATGAAAAAGGGTATGTGAAACAGCTGGCAGGCCTAGAAAAGAAAATTCCATTTAGTGCTAGAAAAGTGATTTTTAAAAGGAAAAGAATTCCATGGATATGGAATCAGATAATAAAAATACTCAGACTGGGAATGGGATAATTGAGTTTAAGTCCTATCAGAACAGGAACACTTTTTCTTAACCTTAGAAATCCTCACATACACAGCTATACATGTATTATGATGGAATGATGTTTTAAAGCAGAGCAGCATAGATTTGACTTTCAGTGCCTCAACTTTCTCCATTAAGTAACATATGATTCTATATCATGTGAACAGAATCAGGGACATGAACAGATGCTCCCTACACTGAAATTAAAATATGACTTTTAAGCTTGGTAAATTACAAAATTGTACTGCCTCAGAAGAAAGGGGAAAAAAATTGCTTATCAAGAATGCACAGACTCTCCTTCGGTAAAAAATGAATTGTAAAGATCCTGCCCACCTCTAGGTCCTTTGGCACGAACTGGAAAAGATCCAGATCTGTAAGTAAGCCATTTATTCACCGTTTAACATAAATATGAGCTAATGTAAGAAAGGTGATTTAAATTAAGGTAGCATGGTGATGCATTATGTCTGGCCACACCTTGAAGGATGCATGTAATTAAAGTGAATCAGAGAAGATTAATATCTGTTGGATTTCTGTTGCTGTATCTGTCAGTTTTGATTGAGTCTACACTGCTGAGTAATTTAAAATGAGTCAATGCACCATTTCTAAAATAGTCATTTGTGATCTAAGGATTATAAGTGTAATACTAAGTATTTACAAGAGGAATTAAGTTCCTGAAGTTTGACCATCTGAGAATGAAGTAAAGCAGCAATACCTAATAAGGCTGACCAAACCAAAACCAGAGATGACACAACCCCATATTTCAGGGTATGGCAAGTCAATCAAGATGTGTGCCTGACACATATTCAACACATAGTTTGATCTTGTACATCTAGATAGTGTCATGACTCCTCTGTTAACATTTCAGACTCTACTCCAAGAGTGGAATGGGAGTGGAGAGATGGGGGGGGGGGGGGGGTTGCGACATGCAGAAGGAAGTGCAGGGGAAAAAATCAATAAAGGGAGGATAAGAGGATATTGAAAGTCAATGTCCAGTCAATTTGTAAAAAAAACAAATTTAGATACACTGTTGTCTTTTAGCATAGCTGTCCAAAAGCAGCAAAGTTCTTGAAGCAGCAAAGTTCCTTCAGATTTTATCAAACTATTTCTTTTGATTGAAATGAGGAGGGAAAGAGAGGGACTGAAAATAAAAACATAGTGGAATTAGGTGGTTTCTGTCTATCCACTTAAATAACTGGCAGAAAAATCATGGTTCTGCTAGTAATTGTTTTAAATACTACTAGACTAAAATACTAGAATAGGGGTAGCCTGCAATAAATGTTGAATTTATTTTATGGATATAAAAGAAAAGGAATGAATATATTTACCAGTCATAATCCACACCAGACTACCATCCTGATCATTTCTTTTCTTAGCTTTTACTTTTTTTTTTTTTCTTTTTTTTTTTTTTTTTTTCTAGGACTAATTATTGGACTCTTATCCATTGCATACTGGGATATTTGGAAATTAGACTGCAGATAATGAGATTACACTGAGACTTTGAAGAGAAGAGACAGAAATCAGCTGGTTTTATTGAAAGCTGAGCTAAGTATAAAGAGAAATTAACAGACCATTTCCTTAATGATCAGGTGCAGGATGATTACTATTGAACAGACACATTAGCAAAGTTGGTAAAAGTAGGAAAAGTGTGTTAAGTAATTTTGCCACTGACACAAAGTTGGAAAATATCATTAATACTGGAAAGTTAGAAACTTTTACAGGAAGTCGAGGATGACTAAAGAATAAAGAAATAGATAAGACTGAAATAATTATATCAAAGTCTAGGTTTCAGCTGGACAGAAGGACCACTCTTTATTGGCATCTCCAAAACAGTATTGGTTTTGAGTTCACTGGTTGGGACACAAGGAAGAATTTGGTGTTTATGGACTACTGAGTAATTATAAGCTATCGATGCAAGAAGACTCTGAAGTTTGCAGGTACCAATAAAAACACCTAATGCGAGCTCTTTTCAGTTGGGATGAGGGAGTATCAACAGTCTTACAGATGGCTTTAGTGAGAAACTTTCTAGTATACTGTCTGTAGTTACAAATATTCTTAGCCTCCCTTACAAAAGGAGATAAGAGTTGGGTTTTTAAGCCAAGCATATAAATTGGCCAAGGACAGAAAAAGTGAGTGTGCACCACAAATCACAATCATTTGCTGAATATCAGAGACATTATATTCCGATATTTCAGGTCAGTGACATTGGTTGTGGCAAGAACAGAAAATGGCATGACATTAGGCCATGCATAATTCTGTGTTTTGATCAAGTATGCACACCATTTCTCTTTTCTTTCAGCTCCACAAAGGTTTTTACTACATCAGGGAAAAGAGAAAGAAAACAGGAGAAGTATTTAAACTAAATTCTGGCACAAGTAGAAGTATAAACTGGCCATAAATAATAATAAAAAAGTCAAAAGAGATCTTTAATCATCAAAGGACTGATCTTGTAACAGTATTTAAATGGTCATTCTGAAGCAGAAAGCCTCTTTCACTAAAAGGTAGGACTTCAAAAAGATTAAACAATATATTTTCTTGTCATACTAAACTGGATAAACCTCCTAGTTTTGTACTTCCATAAATAAGTACGTACAGCTGGAATTATTTCAACTATTTTCAGACGTCCTAAACACATACACTGAACTGAGGTCTTACAGAGTCTAAGGATAACCATATACCATCTGGTGCCTTGTAGAATGTGGTACCACAAAAGCCATGTCACACAGTTCTTCTTCTGTTTCCAGTGCTGATTTGATGCTCTTCTCCTTTTCACTGGACAGGACACTAGAGTTGATGATATGGGTCATGCATAGTTAATGAAAATCCTGATTATTAATAAGGTTAGAATTGCAGAATTGCACACTGTTATCCACAGTTTACCAAATACTGAGACACTGATGTTTCCTTCTTTCATTCTCATGACAGCAAATCTAAAAAGGAAGAGAAAGTGGCACAAAATTAAGCTGTTGAAAAAGTTTTTTCATAAATGTAGATGATGGTGTGATTATAACACTTGTGATCACAGACTTGCTATAAATTAAAAATGGTCATCAGAATTGCATTTGTCACTTCATTGAAATGTGATTGTACTAGCTATAGTTCTTTTGATAATATAATGAAAACCCATTCTGCAAATTGAAGGGGTTAGCCTGGAAAAAGGCCTTTTCTGTGCATATTTTCTACAGTGCTGTCATGATGATTTTCATACTTCTGGCAGACTATCCTTAAGAGTTTTTTCTTTATATATGAATCTAGAATTATAGGCATCTAAGGAATAAAGAAAACAGATTCTGTTTTTCTTGTATAATATCTGGATAATATTTTGAAAAAAACTTTGTTTTTTTCTCTACGTATAATAATGTGCAGTCTGAACTGTTGCATCTTTACTGGAATATTTCAGAAGCAGAAACAGAAACACAAGAAGGTTTAAGAAGGTTTAATGATGTGATTATTATTATTATTTTTTTAAATGGAATTAGCAGGATTTGTCTTCTTTCTTCTGTGAAAGGAGAATGAGATTAAGCCCCAGAAATGGTGCATGCAGATCCATGTATCTGTGTTCCATAATCCAGAATGACTGTCAGAGGCTGTGTGCTAGGTCAGTTTTCCAAAAAGCCATTCTCTATTTATTTCTCAGTTTCTCACCAGGCTCTTAGAATCTGAACTGAGCAGAATTTTTGATTCCATAGCATAGTATATAATGTCATTAAAATAATTAATATTTATATATATTACTAATAGGTTCTCTTAAACATTTCACACATTGTGGAAGAATAATTTCAGCCCAGAGTTCCCATTCATTCTAAGTCCTACAGTACTTGTTAGTTGCTTTTTTTCACAGGGGATTTCTGAAGGAAAAATAAATAAATGCATCATGCATTAAGAGTGGATATTGCACAAAAAAAATGTAGTAATCCTATTAGTATTGGCACTTTCAGAGCTAGGGAAGTCTTGCATCATTTTTCTCTGCAACTTGTGAAGATGGAAAAATGTGTGGAAGATCGTGTAAAGAAAATGGCAAGTGAGCCATGGAAAGTGGAGGGAGTTTTCTTCCTTTCTGTGACTCCGGGACAAGTGCCTTTATATTTTTGCTACTTCTTCAGGTAGAAATCCAATATGTCATACAGGAACATGTGAAATCTTGACTGAGGAGGAAGTGTTTTTTATAGGAAATTTTAGATGCATGTTTACACCTACAGGTTTTGGAGCAAAAACACAATGCTAGCGATGGGAAAGCAGACTAATAATAATGTAACCCAACTCTGTGTCAACAGACAATTGTGTGCAACAGTATAGATTTCCAAAAAGATTTTACGTATAATAATACTCTTCAAAAATAATTCATTTGTTATGGGGCATAGCAGATGCTTGACTGAGTACTGCATGAAAAAGAAAAGTATCCATTGATTACTGCAACTGATCCTGACACCGTTTTATATACAGAGGTCTCCATGGCCTTGTAATAACTCTTATTACATTATTTAGTTATTGTAGTTATTTTAGTTATTGCATTGCCAGACTTGGCACTGAGCCCCATGTCTACTGATCCAAAAGCATTAAATATTTATGTTAAAACAAATAAAGAAAATAAAAGCTAGTCAAACAAATCTTACATTCACTTGTATGGTTACACTGACCACTTGTCAGTACAGTAAACATGTATTCAGCATCATCATAACTTTATAGTTCCATTTTACTGATGTCTCTAACTGGTCTTGCTTTGCTTGATGACAGAAAGACACCTGAAAAAACATTTTTGCCAGCTGTAGTATTATGTGAAAGATAAGGGACTCTTTCCAAAATAAAATAGCTATTCACTTACAGATAATGGATTTTTAGATAGAGACAAGATAATAATTGCAGATCTGATTTGGTATGAAAGGGTAGTGAAGTGTTCTGTGTTTTGGAAAAATCTATAAATGTCCTATGGAAAACTATACTTCAGACAACTAAGGGTATAAGTTTCAGAAGTAAACACAGTGGTGTATAGGTGCTATGAGATGGTTGGTGCCATAAGGGGACAAACTTTGTGATCTCATAAATACCATCGTTACAGAAAGACCTTGGCAAAAATAAAAAAAAAAAAAAATAGGACATATAAAGTTAAGTACGCAGATGGGCTAGCCAAAAAAAAATGTAATAAACAAGTTCTTAGCATTCTGCCAGGGTGCCAAGAACTCTAGGGACAAATTATTATAAGATTAAAGATCTAGATGATTTGAAAAGGGACTTAGAGAATCATCAAAAGAAGGTGTTTTTTTTTTTCTTTTTTTTTTTTTTTCAAGAAGACTTGAAGCTGATGAGCAGTAAACATATAAGTGATAATTCTAGCTGTTATTGTCTTATGACTTATGTCCATGTTTTCAGCCTTCTAGGTATTATACAAAGTTGAATGACTGTTTAATTGTGTAATGAAATAATGAAATGTCCCATTGGATCATTTGGAGAAGAGATGCTCAGATTTTCAAGGATATCAAGTATGTGTAGACACACATAGCTTGAACTGAAATATTGCAATATCAAACATATGATTACATTTTGTAGTAATCATTACTACAAAAAAAAAGTCATTACAATAATGACTTTTTTTTTTTTTTTTTTTTTTTTTGTGAATGAAAAAACAACAACTTTTCTTTCCATCTAAACTCCCCCCAAACATAAGAACAACAGTAAGAGCAAGTCTCTGGTGACCATTAAGCTGTTTCCAATTCCTTGTAAATACAGTATTTCTTGTGCTACAGAAAGAACTGTTGCATTGTAAAATGTTTTTTTTTTTTTTGACTGATTACTTTTAAAGAGTAACAGGAATGTGCTGAGAAGGAGATGAAAATTGTGTACACAGAGAGTGAGAAAAAAATCTCGTATATATATACATATATATACACATACACAAAAATGGAAGTAGAAAAGAAATCCTGATTCACCACTTTTGAGCACCAAGATGAAATACCCTGCACAGTTATTGCAATTAGCCAGAGTCAAGCTGCCTGCAGGTGCAAAGCAGTATACCTATGTATGTGTAGTCCTGTGTCTAAATAAATTAACCTCTCTAAAAACCTGTTTATAAGTTCAGCTTTACAGAGTCTGACAAACCTAAGAGAGCTTTCCAAATTCAAGCCAGACTGCACACAGCTGTGTGAAGGTAGCAGATCTGTGGATGGTAGGCTGAATGCCTCTGCACTCTGTAAAGTGTCAGAATCTCTGAAGGAGATGGAAGTAACCCAATATACATATGGCATTCTATGGGACAAAGGAAAAAAACACAGTCAAGTTGTCAATATTCATAAGCAAAATCACACTGATCTATTATGTCCTCTTTAGATTGCCAATGATTTGAAAGGTAATGTTATTCCTCTGAATGTTGCAAATCATAAAATACTCCTTATGGGAAATTAATTCCTTTTTTCCAAATATTAATTTGGCAGTTAAACTAGCAATATAACATGTAGCAAACTATTACTAAACTATGTATAGACAAACATGCAAAATGAACTCATGGGATAAAATCCCAAGGACTTCTGGGAGCACTGTGAATTAGCAGTTGATGGGCACATGCTATGCTGTTTGCTGATTTTGGCAACACTTTTATGATATGCCATACAAATAAAGCTACAATGCCAATGAAGTTGTCTGAACCTGAAAACACATGACACTTTGTATTCTGTACCACTAATTTACAATGACCATTTTTATTTGTTTTTCTGTGGGGAGTAGACAGAACACCCTCAGCCACTAACCCTAGAAGACTGCATAGCAACTCATGTGTGTTTACTGGACAAATCTACAATGAGTAGTCAAGTGGTAATCTATCATATGGGAGATGATCTTACTTTAAATGCTCATATAGTCTCTCTTACCCTTTTCTTCTTCAACCCCCTAGTTACAATTGTCTTAAAAGTGGATGGCAATCCCAAAGTGATACCATGTCTGTGGTGATACCATATCTGTTTTATAGGCAACAAATCCAGATTTCACATGCCCAATATTGCTTTTATGAGCCTAGAGATTGTCTGATTGTCCTAAGTAGTACAAATAGGGGATGTCAATAAATATACCCATGCCCTTCATTGCCACATTTTGTTCACTTACTAAAATTTTATACTGAAACCATGGATATTCAGCCTCATAAAATATATAGTCACCTCTGAGCTTCCTCCATATATATGAGCTTCCTTCTTTGTAACAGTCTTTAACAATACTAAAAGTCTTAATTAATTCTTCATGTTTTTAAAGTTCCCTGTGGCACAATCTAACCTTTCTATTGCCTCTTCTGCCTAATTTAGGGATCGTTTCTGTCCTTAAATTGGTTTAGAAATTATTAGGTAGTGCAAAAATGCTTGTACTTGGAAAGAAAAAAAAAATATCTTCCTAATAAATTGCAGTTTTATGCTCATTTATTTTAACTGTAAATATTCTTGTTGTGACCAAACTAATTGAAGAGAACATATGAATGTGAAAATTATGGGTTACATCATAATTACGTGAGTCTCCTTTTTATTTAAATTTTCTTATATGGTCTGAAATAGTTCCATTTGTTGAACTGGATCCTGTTCTTAGACTGTTAGTTTACTCAGTCAGTATTCATATATAGCCACAGCTTTTTGTGGGAAATTTACATACAAGTTACATATAAGTCTAACAAGAACCACTTTTGACAAAGGGCTGATAAGTACAAGTCATGCAAACAGCTCTAAAGTTTTGCTTCCTGCAAGGGTAAAAACCACTGAAACTGCAGTGAACTGAAATGATTGAAATAATGCTTTTTTTTTTTTTTTTTTTTTAAGTTCAATGATTGTTGTAGATTCTGTATTCCCATCAGTGAGACTTACTGGCTATGAAACACAGCGGTACTAATAATCATTGAAAAACAAAACAAAACAAAACATAATTTTTACTATAGCTAGTGTGAGGAGAGTGATATCAAGGCATTGTGATATCGAGGCCTGATTCAGTGTCAATCTATGTATTTCTCAACAGGTAGTAAAATTCAGCACCAATGATCACTTTCTAGTAACATCAAGGAACACCAAAGTAATTGAGTCCTAGCCATCACAGGGAATCAAGAAGTTGACAGTTACTCCAGAATGCTTTGCATATCTGTTCTAGCCATCCCTAGAAAACAAACAGAAAAAGAAAGAAAACACAGTCACACACTAATTTCTCTATAACAAATGATGGAAAACAAACAAACAAACAAACAAACAAACAAAAAACACTAAAAAGTAATAACATGCCATAGGAAAAGAGCTCCAGCATCATTTCCCATGCTACTGATATCTTCATCCACTACAAAGAGGAAAAGAAAAAAGATTTATTCTTTATAATTCAACAGAAAACAAAATATATTAAAGAACTATAATTTTGCATATTATTTTTGGATGATATTTTTGACTTTCAATAAAATGTAGTGTTTGTCCATACTGACACTTTTTACATAGAACAGAATTAGTATATACTGTCATGATGAACTGGGAATATTAGAGAATAACAAGGGCATTAACTGAAGAATAGCAAGCAAAATTCCAGAATGGGTCCCAAAGGGCACAGATATAAACAGTTGTAACATTAAACCTAGCTATCACCTTCACTGCTACCACATGCCACAGGTGTGGAATAGGTAAAATTATATAGTGAGGGAGTGATGACAGATCTTTATCCATGTATCATTCCCACTGAATTGCATATTTTCACATTTTATTTATTTAGGTATTTTTGTTATTACTCTTGGACATGTTTCAACAAGTTAGAATTTCTAATTGACTTAATGTAAACATTCTGAAAAAAATATGTTCTGAGAAAAAATGCACTTGACATTTGTCTGGTTTTCTTCTTATTAGGAGCATTTGTATGAAAAGCAGAGAACACAGAAGTTCATTTGGTTCCAAGATCTATTTCCCACCTGAAGTCATAATCAATTCCATATTAACTAATTGAACTTCAAATGGATTTTAAATAGATTTTATAATTAGAGAAATACTCTGCTTGATGTAGAAAAGAAGAAGGTAAACCTGGTTTAAAGCCAGTTTAGCATTCCCCTGCTCATAGGTTAAATCCCAGTACAAGTTAAAATAGCCTCAGGCTTTCTTTAACTTGCACCAGATGGTAGAATCCCTTAGAGGCAATTACATTGGCAGGGATGACTGGAGCATGGCATGCTCCAAGTATAGTCCTTCCTGCCCCAATACTAGCATTTCCCTAGCCAGGTTGCTGCAGTGACAGCTTTACATTGCTCAGAGATTTCTCCCATGTGGGATAAATCCCCAGTTAGTCAGAACAGGTTTAATTCTGTTTAGAATTGCTAAAGCAATACACAGCCAACTTGGCTCAGACTAACAATTGCCCCCACGGCCAGAGTTAATGAATAAGCAATAGTCCAGTTCTGTATGACATAAGTTATTTTTTACTTTAAAATAGATCAATATAAATCTATTTTTTCCTCGTTCTCATAATAGTTCACATCTAAAGATCATCTATATGGAAAAGTGATTTCTGTTAGATCTTCTGATTTTAATTGACACTTACCCCCTTGACCAGTTAGCACAATTATGCTGGAAAAATAAATAAATAAATAAAGAGACCCCCTCCTGTGAAACCTCAGGTTGGCATTCAATAAAGCATTTCTACAGCCTGTATTCTTGGTCCTCATGTATTGAAGGTCACAGCCTTGCAAGTTCCTTATCCATTTTCATTAGAAAACTGGTAAGACAAAAATTTCATTCAGATGTTCTTCTCCAGAATTCTTCGTACTCATCAACTGAACAGCATCTTTAGTGGGTACGGTTGAAAAATCACAGAAAACCGCTCTGATGGTGTTACAAAGTTCTACAGGTTAACAAAATCTCTGCATGCATTTTTAAATTCTTTTAGGAAGGCCTGGTGATTATTTACATTAATCTAGTGTCTTCTGTGAATGTAGGGTTCCAGTGAAATAAGTCTTATAAAGGGTGCTCACCAGAGTCTCTCTATTTAGTGTATTGCAGCTGCTGATCTTTTTCTAGATCAGAAAGGTGTACTGCAATACCTATTTATACTTAACTGAGCTGCTGATTGCTAACATCCAAAATGCCAGTCTCTTACAACTTTTAAATCATGAGGGAAAACAGAAAAAGAATAAAAAAGAAGGTAGGTCAGACACAGAAACCACTTTTAATATGAACTTGTATATATATATTTTTTCTCAATAACAAACTCTAGCTGCCCAAAGCCCAAAGCTCCAAAGCTTTCAAATAGCTTTTTAGCTTTTTGTTTTTTTTTTCTTAAAAAATCTAAAATCTTTAAAAAAAAAAAAGATTTTAGATTTTTCTCTTCATTTTATACTTCTTTCTTTGTCTAATGCACCCCAAGAAGACCAGGCTACAATGCCTTGCACATTTTATATGATGTTTTCAAACATTCATTTATACATTTTTTCTGAAATGTTTTTACTTTACCAAGATATTTTGGAAGAGGTGTTGCATTTGATATGCAAGTCCTAATTTCTTTTCTATCACTTATGTAATCTGTAAATTATATGTATGAATATTTTAACTTCCTAGAATAATTATTTGTCTGAAATTTCAAGCCTGTGAACATTTAACTGGTCAGTACTTATCTTTGTGAACACTCAGAAAGCTTCCATGGTGACTTTGAAAGAGGAACCTAAAATGAAACGTCTAAATTTGAATTTTGGTATGTAAATAAGTTACCTGTTGTTCAAAAATGCTGAAGATGCATGTACCTCTTACTTGTGTGCATATTGGTATATATCATGCAGTGTATGAAATGCCATCTACCAAATGAATATGAACCCTTGCCTGGAGCCACAGCAGATCAAATTATGACAGGTACAATATAGGAAGGAAAACACAGAATGTAGAATATTCCTTACAGCTGAAAGGCGTAATGAAATTTAGGCCTTTCATCTGCTAAAAGTATTAGATTTGCCTATACACAGAGTCTTACAGGCATACAAATGAACATGCATAAATACTTGAATGTCCTTATACCTTCTACCCTGCAAATGATGAGGAAGGACAGTAGAAGGAACAGAAGGAACAGAAGGACAGAAGAATAATTCTGACCTCTTTTTTTTTTTTTTTTTTTTTTTTTTTTTTTTTTTTTTTTTTTTTTCCTGAGCTCCCCTCAGCAAGCATGAGTAGGCTGGAAATCCTTCAAGTAGTCTAGGAAACCTCTTTGCAACTACCTTCTTCACATTTGGTCAGGGTTGACAGCTTCCTCACCTGTATGTGAAATCTACATCAGTTCAGTCACCTCATTGGCTGAAATGGGACAAGTTTTCATTAGGAGCAGAACCTCAAACACCTCAAGCTTCTTCCCTGAACTTTGAACATCACTGGTCTCCATTTTATCATGAAGCACCGATTTCCTTGATCCTTTATGTTAACTATATTATATTGTGAGTAGTGAAGACCTTGTTTCTCAGCTTCACATTTGGCTTTCTGTCATTTGCAGATCAAGCAAAGAATACTGAAAATGTATATTTTGCCATATGCACAAGTTCCAGTACTTTACCTCTGATACCTAGTGATACCTAGCCAACAGTTATTCTAAACACAATTTTTTCTTACTAGTTTATTTTCTTTGGCTTCATAACAAAAATCTACTGCTCCCACAGCCAAACAACCAGACAACAAGAAATCCTGCAGAATAACAAACAATTTCGACAAGAACTGTCAAACTGTACCGAGAAATTAAATAAACAAGTTAATATGGCTATTGTAATGTTCTCTGAATTACAAGTAGTACAGGTAGGTAAAGTAGGCAGAACATTAAAAAAATAAAAAAACAACGCTGTATGGATATATACATATTACATTCTTTTTATTTTTCTCTAGAATTTGTGAGATCTTATGTATCATTCCTAGTTTATTAGTCTATAACTTTATGACGTTTGGCAAACTGGAATGCAATAATGTTATAAATTGTATTGACAACCTTTTCATTCCTAAGCCTCATTTTTATTGTGCTGGTATCTTGTAGAAATTGGCACACAAGATCCTATTAGATTAGGCAGACGTATTTTTTGACATACAAAAAAATATTAAATGTCACTCTGTTTTGATGAAGGTCAATCAATACCAGTTTGCTAGAAAATTCCTGGTATGTACTTCTCAGATTTCAGACCCTAAAGTCCTTATTTATTTATTTATTTATTTATTTATTTATTTATTTAAAGTTTTTAGAAGTAATAATAATAGAGGGCCAGATATAAAACTAATTTGAAAGCATGATGTTTTTTACAACTTTAACACTGATTAGAAGCCTGTAGATGGATAGATTAATCATATAAAGTATTATATAAAACTCTTAGCCATTAACTACCATCAATATTTTGGTGGGGTCAAATATATTTTTGTCATTAAACCTTTAATTTTTAATACTGTAAGTGAGCCATTATTTTGTGAAGTGACTTTTGTGTATTGGTGACTGGTCAATGGCGATTACATTTTGCAAATCATTGTTCTATAATATGCTATCACTTTATGCTATTCATGAATATTAATGAATTTCATAGTCTGCTAAACTCATCAAATATTTTAAATCTAAATATGGAATTAGCAAACATAAATGTAGCCTTGTAGGTTTTATTTATTATGTTACATTTATCCGTGTTGTCTAGTACAGCGATCCTTTCCAGTTAAGGTGAAATCCTTAAAAGTAGGATATCTAAATGTGGAATTCCTCTTGTGCAACAGAAGGTTTTGATATTGTGGGTTGGCAGGGGGTCTTGTGCTATTATTATTATTTTTTTTATTCTGAAAAACAAATCTTCAATGACAAATGCATTAATGACAAGGGCAGTTCTTAGCTGTGAATTTTAATTAATTTAAAACTGTGGTATTTCAAGGACATGAAGAAAGAATTCAGTAATATAACATAGGTAGACTGACGTCAGGGAAACTTGTACAAAGGTATTGTGAATTTTTATTTCTGCAGCTAACTATTAGTTGTGAATTTCGAAGTTCCATATGTAGTCAATAAGCATTTGCAAGTGTTCATACTAGCTGTAAATCTAACACTCTTTGTTCTGACTCCTAGAGAACCCACTGTTAGGAAAAACTGTTGAAAAAATACTTAGATATTTTATGTTGAAACTAAGTGAACATTTTTACGATGTTACAAAGGTGATCACGTTTTGTTTGTTTTTGTTTTGCTTTAAAAATGCAGGTTTTAAGACCAAATGAGCACGACTTGTATGAGTTAAAGGAATCTTAGACAAAAAGGAAAAATAATTTCACAACCTATTGGTGCACATTTCTTTTTAATTTCACATTCCAGAGCAATTGGACAAATGTCTGTCACATAAACTGAATTATGGCGTTAAAACCTTTCACATTCCGTATCAACCTCATGATTCAATCTGTAAGTTTGAGAAGTATATGAGTTATATACACATTTTAATAAAATGTTTAGTAGAATTTAAGTAAAAAATGTTATGATGACACTGCTGGCTAAAGTAAAAATTAGACATGAATTTTTGGACTCATCAGACATTGTTTTATCAGAATCTTATATTTCAAGTTATTTATCATGAGCTACTATGTGCCGAGGTAGCATGAGGTCCATTATGATCTCTAAACTGCATTGTTTCCTTCCATTTTGTTACTATAAACACCAAAAACACAACAAAATACAACAAAACAAAACAAAAATACTGTTTGTTTTGTTTTGTTTTTTCCTCACATCTTGTGACAAGATACCTAAATACTGGAAGACAGTGATATAATGGATTCAAACAATGGTTTACACTATATAATTGCGGTTTAGGCTTGCACTTTCACTAAAGTTACTTTTTTTCTAAGCTTAAGCTAGACTTATTAATACTTCAGTGTAGATATTTTGCAGGTGTGAGGCTTAATTACAAAATATGTTGGTTCTGATGAATAAATTGGATGATTAAATCCAGCTTTGGATGCAGAACAGTGCAAGTTATATTAAAAAGTCATATATATTTGGAAGTCAGAGCAAGACACTATCACTAAAAGGCAATTGGATAAAATTAGCTTTGAGATTACAAGACTACAAGTAGGATTTAGTAAGTGAATATTGACATGTGCATTTTATTATAAGCCTCTCCTCTTTTGTTTCATTTCTTAGTTACTTTAGATATCAATGAAATAAGACACATAAAAGACTCCCACACCAATTTGTACCATTGCACTTTGGCTCTGCTCAGCTCATAAAATTGTTCTCCTGTGTCTCAGATGCTGGTGAATCAAAGCTGAAGCCATCATGTGGGCTACAATAAACTCTTTGTTCTTCTAACTTGTTTTCATCAATGATATTTTGTTTCCTACAGCTGTGTGTCACAGAAAATATGCAGCTGTCTTGTACAGAGTTCCAAGTATTGCAATCTAAATAGTTATCTCTGTCTACAAGGCATCGTAAGTACAATCAATGAAACCCAGGGAATTCTAGTTTTTATAAACAAATGCTTAATACTTCAGGATTACCGAATGAGACTGCATGGCTCTGAAAAATTGTACCTGAGGGCTTATACAATTTTAAAGAATGAGAAATGTGTATGCTACCACAGTATCTGCTATCATCAGATACCCCTCAGCTCTACTGCAAGACTTTCATGAATATTCTTCAGTGTAAGTCTTGTTTTGTGTTGCTCTGTGTAAATCTTTTGTTTTGATTCTCTTTGCTTCCTTTCATGCTGATAAAGTGTTATAAGTGCATGAAATACTTCCCAAGTGACTAACATAAAGTGCTCAATGCTAGTGAATCTCTGAGGAAGCCTTTTGTTGAATGCAAAAAGGGAGATACCAGTAACAGCATTGTAAACTACACATTATTAACAAAATAATATAATAGCAATACATCAACCTAGCAGGAATTGCAAATAAATCTTCAGAATTAGGGACTCAGAAGATTAAATTTATTCATGCTCTTCTTTTCCTGTCTTTTTTATTCATTGTGTATCACCAAAATGATACGCGCTGTCTAAGTCATATTTTTGGTATATATCTGCCAATTTTATAGGCAAATCCTTCAGCCTTAAATAAAGACATCCACTGAAAGAAAAGTGAGCATTTACCTGAATAAAACCTTATGAGTTTGCTTTTTTACAGGACACATTGCAGTTGTCCTTAGAAGCATAGCTCATTATCTGACAGATCACTTGAAGTGATTCTACACATGTGTGAGCGGACATGGAAAATGTTCAATATTCATACAAACCCTCTGTAGATACTGGCACCAGCAGCCACTGGGATGCATCATGTCAGTACCTCACATAATTTATTTATAATATGTTCCATTAACACTGCTGGATCAGATTTGTTCAAATAACAACTAGTTTGCATGCATGTAATATTCGCAAGTAGACTTCTCTGAATGTATATGTCCTGTTTTTTGTTTGTTTGTGTGTTTTTTAGCAATTCAGCCAACTCAGTCTAGCCTTAAGACTCAATTTATCATACATGTAAATGTTTTTGTACATGTATATATGAATTTTATGTGCCTATATATGAAAGGCCTAGGCAAATCTTCCATAGGGAATACTTTGCACACAGGATTGTATAATTGCAGATTATAATGTACTCTGAATGATGTTTCAGACCATGTTGTAACAGATGGTGAAAGTCAATGCTACTGTAATGACTGAAAAGAAAGTACTCTGATTTACGAAATGTCTGGTTATGGTCGATTTGTTGGCTATACTCAAGTGTGGAAGTGCCTTTAACAATATTGACATAAATAAGAACAAATGTGTACCCCAGAAGGCTACTCCTCCAATGCACTAAGAGCTGAGAACTCTAGTGTACAAAAGCAAGGAAAAACAAATAAACAAACAAAAAACTAGAAGGTGAACTGTCACCAGTAGCTTTGTAAGAAAAACTAAATCTTAAGGCATTCTACCTGCCAGTTTTTCTTTGAAATGTATACTGGTGCACACATCTTCACTTTGAATTTAATCAGAAGAGTAGGGTGCGCAGTGAAGATTCCCATTGCATGGAATGAACCACAAGGTTAATCAACTGATTTTTTTTCATGATTATCTGTTTTGAATGCATATTATTTTCAGCTACAAAACTGAATTATATTATGGCATCCAGATAACCAAAAGTAGTAATGCACCTTCCAAAATGACTGTATTCAAAAGATATGCAGTCTCTGAATTCTGAGAGTTTCTTCAGTCACTTGCTGCTGTCCATCTTTGCAGAAAGTCACTGCAGAATCTGAGATGGCTGCTACCTACATGAGATAAACTGACCCATTCAGAGAAGTAAGTCTCACACGAAATAATCAGGTCTCACTGTGTGACAAAGAGTTCAATTACTGTAATCAGTAAATTGTCATTTTTTTAACTCCAAACCCTGCTCATCTGCAAAAATCCTGTATCTCTGGAGCACTGTTTTTTCTGCCAGATCATAAGGATGAAATATCAAAACAGAAAAATCAATGTTCATCTCATACATCCTTCAGACACTGCATTTATTTATTTCTGTCCAGAGAAGCAAAGAGAGAAAGTATATGGCCCTAGACCAGCTTTCTGCTGGCATGGGATGCCTGGATATTCTTCTTCAGAAAAGCTTTTCTTGAATTTCTGGGTAAATAATCAGGAATCCAGAAGAGGTACAGTTTGCATTACTCTGTTATTCAATCTCAGTTATGTTATCAAGGTGCTCTTGGACGGAAATGGAGTGTAAATGTTCACTGACTCAGGTCTGTATTATATTGGTAGTATGTGTAAACGTCAGTCCCCAGCCAACCCCAATCAACCACACTCAGAGGGATATTGAAATTCATAGCAGAATAACAAAAAAACTGAGCAGTTATCTCAGCCTGTGCTTGTCTTATTAGTATTTAAACTATAAACAGTTAGCTTTCATGGCAGTTTTTCTCAAAAGCTCCTTTACAGGACCAAGCACTGTTTTGTCTGATTATTTGAGAAGAATACAATATATATTTTTTAAAATGTACAGAACTATCAACCTGATGGCCATCATTCATCTGTTAGATCCATATTGTTTGGCTGTAAAATAGTCCTCAGATTCCCTTTTTTCCAGCCATTCTTATTCTCCTTCAGCACAATCACTCCCAAAGCGTATTTAACTTTGCTCCCAGATCGTTTATTATTGCCACCTTCAAAAAATTCATTATTGTGGCCCTCTGGTTTTACTTATTTAGAACTATATGCACAGAGAGAGAGAGAGAGAGAAAAAAAAATCTTTGATTTTATACTCAATTTGATAGACTTTTTAATTAGGTCAGTTAACAGAATTCTATAGAAAAATAGGCTGTTTTTTATTTTCCATAAACCTTTTCTATACTATGTTGAATTATAGATGCTAAAACCAATGAATAGTTGATGAATGAGTGATATGAATGTATAGTTAATACTGGTAGAAGGCTCAGGGTAAAAGGGCTGGTAGGTTAAATTTTAATTGTTAATTAAAACATTTGGACTTCTAGTCTAAAGTAAAAGGTGGGTGAAAACGCAAGATGTGTGCAGCCATAAAAATCTTCCAGTAGACAGAAGATCACACTAATTGAAAACAACTCTTTTAAGGGGCATTTCCAATCACAGGGTTCTTAAATCTATGATTAACAGAAGCACATAATTTTCTTTTTGGTCTACATTAAAGGAACACAAGATATTATTAAAGCTAAATCTACAAATATATGTGGGCCATAAATATTAATAAGCAGATCAGAATTACGTAGTTGAACTTTGAATAGGAGACGGTATTTGCACAATGCTGAAAACATACCTGCTTGTGAAATGCCAAAACAAAACAGTATGAAGAAAAATATAAGACTCTGAAGGACACAGACTGGCATTCAGTTAAGAAAACAAACAAACAAAACATCCATTTTTTTTGTTGTAAATAATTACTTTTGGTTCTGTCTTTCAATCCTACCTTTATGAAAGTTTCAAACAGCAATAAATACAAGAGATTGAGCAAATCATCTCAGAAATTTCAGAAGTTTTTTCCCATAATTGTTCTACATATTTTTAGTGATTTGGTTGGCTATTATAACATATGTTGTAATAAACAATACCAAGAACAAAATCAACTGATGCACAACTAAAAGCTGATCATTATCACCCAGATATACGTAGAATATACATGTGGAATCTGGTAAGAAGAGTTCTATATGATTGAATCTGTGTCAAATATCTGTTCTGCAGTGAAGCTGGTCCACCTTTTTCTTTGCTCTTCAATCTGATGAGGAACCTATAGGACAGATTACAAAAGTTCTCTTCCAAATTGGGACTATCTGGAAAAAAAAAAAAAAAAGAAAAAAAAGAAAAAAAAAAAGATTCAGAGATACATCTTTATTAATAAGATTTAATAAAATGAAACTTTCTTGGGGCTTTCCCAAGAAATTGTCATTTTATTAAATCTTAAATCCAGCTTCTCCATTTCAGAATTCAATTCTTTGCAATTCAAGAACTTCTTCCACTGCCAGGACTGTCATTCAATGCTTATTTGTTTGAATAAAAATTACTGCTGTTTTAAGACAGGGTAGAACTCCAACTAAGACTATCATCACTTATGGGTATCAGCAATCCCTTACACTGGACTCACAATCACATAAACAAACAAACAAACAAATCAAGATCCAAGGGTTACTTGACCTTGTATGACATTCTAAAAATGACATGAAAACCTATTGAGGAAGCTCATCGTGTTAGCACTGACCAAGTTTCATAAAACAAAGACAGCTAATTTTGAACTGAAATTTCAAATGACATTTCCTGTTTATTTTTGTGATAGATCTCTATATTAATTTATTTAGTGTTTAATAATGTATACAAGCAGTTTATATTTTCGAAGCGTAATTGAAATGGAGCAGGCATTACACAAAATTACGTACAATATGCAGATAGTTTCAATTTTTTTTTTCAAACTAAATCTAGCAGATATTGCCCTCAGAAATTCAAGCAACCACCCAAATTCAACCCCGCAAAAAATCTACCACCAAGAAAAAACAGAACAGTAAGAGAAAATTATAGAAATTACAAAAAATATTCAATTATTATTTATGACACTAAATTATTATACATTATATAATTATAATATAATATATATTTATGACATATTTTTATTAAATTTATATTTATATATTTATGACATTAATTATTATTTATGACACTAAAGCAAAATTATTTTTTGTTTGTTTGTTTGTTTTTCTAAGTGACCGGAAGTCTCACTGCATTTCTTGAGGGGTGAGGTGCTCAGGAAATAATTAAGCTTTAGGGAGATACTCTCCAGTACTGACACAGGTACAAAACAGGAGGCTATGCACTCTGAGCCTGCCCTGTGACCCCTTCCAGTGAAGGTCACAGTGAAGATGAAGGTCCTGAATTTTTAGGTCAGTGTGTTAACCCAAATAGTTTGTGGTGTCTTCTGGTTCATGAAGAGAAGGTCATGTAAGCAATCCCCTCTGTGCAGATGCTAGTCACTATATGCATCTTCCATCTGAGAGCAAAGACCAGTAGAAAGACAAAAAAATGGAATGAAATGATATGAAACGAAATGAAATGAAATGAAATGAAAAGAAAAAAAAAAAAAAAAAAAAAAAAAAGTATTTTAGAGAGCACCAAGCAGATAGGAGACATCTGCCTTTGAAGCACCTGGGTAAATTCTTCCTGTACCTACAATGCACAGAGCTCCTCAGCAGTCTCTGGCCTGAAGAACTGTTAGACAGTATATGTAACCCCAGTTTGAATATTTCCAACCAATGGAAATACTGGCATGTCTTACTGCTTGAATAAAAATAAAAATAAAAATAAAAATAAAAATAAAAATAAAAATAAAAATAAAAATAAAAATAAAAATAAAAATAAAAATAAAAATAAAAATAAAGAAGTAAAAGTTTAAGAGAAGTGTAGAAATATCAGAGTTGTTAATCAAGTGAGCCCCTCAGATGAATGCTATTTCTGCCTGCTAATGAATATTAAATGAAGCAAGGCAGGAGACAGGAGTGAAGCCTTGCCCTTGTGATCAGTGCCTGGAGAAAGAGTTTCCTGCCACTGAAGTAGTCAGTACCTGACAAGCCATTCATTAAAACAGAACGGTCTGTTAATGTCTCTTCTTGTTTCAAAGTTACCATATAAATCAAATTACAAAGCCTGAACCCTGTAGGAAGAAGCAATTTGATCTGGGAAAATGGCAAACTTTAAGAATCACTTGCAAAATTTTAAACAAACCCTGAAATATAACAATAATTACCACAGAAATGACATGGCTGCAGTTCAGGAGGCTTCAATGACAATTTTTAACATTTTTTTTAATCAATTTAATAACTGTTCTTAGATGATACTACCCATTTCTCATAAAGTGAAAATGTTCTTGAGAAATCTATAGCAGGAAAATACTGATAAGTGACAATATATATAAGTCTACTACCCACTTTGAAGAGAAACTGTGTTCCAAAGAACAAACCAGCTCTCACAGCTATTGTGCAGAACTTTGATGTTCATTTCACAGCAACTAAATTTTTTGTCTTTGGTGGGTCATAGTAGCTGAAGTGTGTTCTGTTCTTGTAGTACAAAAGTAGGAGATTTTTATGCCAACATTTGTGGCCAGAAGGTACAGTAAATATAGTCAATTACTTTTATTCAACATGGAAAAGAGAGAATGGCAAGCCAGTTTTCTACAGAACAATGAAGCTTTTGTGCCTACACACTACGTGGAGTTTAAATTGCAGCACAGAGTGAAAACCGGACTTTAAAAAGTACATTTACTTTCTCAAAACACCTGACAATTACCTGTAATCCAACTATGTTGTTAAAAATCCAGTTGATGACAACCTTAAAATGGTTATTATTTTCCTGTGCCATAGATATGCCTGGTTACAACTATTATTAACAAGCCCACTAATGTGTTTATAACTTAAGTAGCAATGGTTGTTGCTGGAATGGTATTTTACACAGCTGGACAAAAACTTCAGGTAAACCTCAAGGACTGTATAAATAATATTCAGTAGATGTTCTGTAAACTGCATTTTTTTTTTCATCTGTTTTTGCCTGACTTTGTGAAACGTGCCTTCCAAACAACTGCCTTAGCTTTGAACTTCTACATGGATGAAAAACTCCTGTTGTCTTAACTAGGGCTATATGATCTCACCTGAAGTTATGTCACTAACATCTTTCATCACAGATCCAAGGTGGGGTAATATACATTCTTTCTCAACACTGGAACAATGAAAGTTGGCTAAGTATCAAAACAATCATCTGCTTGAGCTAGTTTGTTTAAACATCAATGCTTGGTGGGGATCTTTTTCAGAGTTTGCTCAGGCTATGCATGTCATTTGGATGTGAAAAATTACTCTGAATGTAAGGCAACAAACATCTCATTCATGGAACTGCAGCATTTTTTTTTTCTTCTTATTATTATTATTTTAGGCAAATTATATCCAGAATATTCTAAATTACATATAAAGTAACAAGGACAAAGTTTAGCCTAAGGTGAAGCTTTAACACTGTAGATTAAATGTAGGTAAAGGTGAAGAGGGTTATTTGCAGGTTATTCAAGATAGCATGTCAGGACTAGGGACTGAAAGAAAGCCTGTGTAGAACTGAGAGGAAAGAAGTTTTATATTTTTGCGACTACTGAAGGCTGTACGTCATGAATTACTACAGTGAATATAAAGAGAGTGGGTAGTGGCCTGTCAGACAAACATATGCAATAAATGATACTACAAGGTCATGAAAGAGTCATCTAGGTCTAGCACATATTGCAGATATAGCAAAGATCTCTAATCAAGATCAAGATCAAACAATATTAACTCTTTCCTTCCCAGCAAGTACAATTATACACCCACATACTTCCTTTTAATCATGTGTAATGTTACTGTAAACAAAACATAGTTTACAGGATAAATGATTTTTGAGAAGGGCGAGGATATGATCTAAACATTTATCCAAAACGTACACACAAATGTGTACTGTATATTACTAAGTATGTATGTGTATATATATATACTTCTGAAGATTAACTAAATATTTTGCCTTTTCATATAATCATAACAAGACACATCAAGTTAGCCAATTTTCACTTGTATGAGCAAACTGTTTACTCTAGAGTCTAGACAATTTAACCAAGCCAAAAATCTGAATCCAATTTGAAACGCAAATAGCAGACCATATATATCATTAGCTGAGGAAGCATTTTAGCCATTCAACCAAGGCAAAAAATAACCTCCTAAAACCTTAAACAGAACCATACTAAAATAGGAGTGTTATACAGAAAACATCTATTACATGGATCATACCAAATAAACCATTACACAGTACTAAGAAGTCCCAGTCTGCACAGCTAAATTAAAGCAAGGATTTAAAAATGCCAAAAAAAAAAAAAAAAAAAAAAAAAGAAAGAAAAAGAAAAAGAAGAAGTCTAGTTTAGTCAGATTGGACAGATTAAATCAGATGCAAACAGCCTGACATATCGTTTACAAGGAAGACTTATGGTAGCCAATTATGCTTCAGTTTTATAAAATATATATGAAGACACTGCAATATCAATATTTCCAAGCTGCCCTTATAAATGCTTTCTAAGATATGTCACAAACATCCAGGACATCAAAAAGACAATTAAGTGTTCTATATTTAAAATAAAAATAATAAAGAAAAAAATCTTCTCAAATTGTAAAGACACAAAAACTTCAGTGTGTCTTAATATCTTATAAAAATCTGGTCCTTAAAGAACAGTTGTTTTTTTTTGTTTGTTTCTTTGTTTGTTTGTTTCTTTTCTTTTTTTTTTTTTTTTTTGTTAATTTACTTGCTTTGTTGATTAGTGTTTTTTATTATTTTTATTTTTGTTTGTTTCTTTGTTTGTTTCAGAGCAAGTCTATTATCTTACACATAGACTAATTTCTACAAATATTATACTGTGGAATAAGTTTCAGATACCACCTCTTTCTGAGAGAATTTATCTTGTGCCTGAGCAACTTCCCAGTGAAAAGTTTCTAAAAAATAATGTATTTCAGGAAAGTTACATCTTTTTTCCTAACACTGGTATTCCAACTAGCTCTGTTAGTAATGTCATAATGGTTAAAAGGAGACTTGGATCAAAGATGAGTATGAAATCGTTTATTATAGCCCACTTGGTTTTATTGCCCATATATTTTATAGTCAAAAACAAAACAAAACAAAACAAAACAAAACAAAAAAAAAATGAAATCATATTGGACCATACTAGAAGGCCTAATACAGGCAAAAAGACAAAGAAGCTTTCCCCAGCAACCATCTTGATTCTATCTTTGCCACGCATGAAGATACTGAATACCATAGTGACTTAAAATTCACATTGTTACTCCAATATTCAATTAGCATGTGAGCTGTACCCATGTATAAACTATATAGAATAGTTCTCACTCACCATTCAAGTCATATATTGCTTCTTCTGATTAGTTACCTAGACTCTCAGAAGTTTTTATGTTGCCAGTCAATAAACCTGTGTTTTCTTAAAAGGAAACCTTTTAATAAAGACAAGCAAATACTGCATTTTCAGCACAGCCTGTTGGCATATGAATATGCATGTACACAGCAAGTGGCTGTGTGGCATTTAGCTGCCTGATGGGGCTAAACCACAACAACCTATGAAAAAGAACAATTTGCTAAACATATGAGCACACACAAACCTATGAGCATTCTCAAAGCAAATGAAAAATGGACACAGATGACTGATCAGCATAAGAATTCTATTTTTGATTAAATGTTTACAAACCCTTTATTTGGGTATTCAGTTACTACATTAATATGTGTCACATTGCCAAATGGTCACAATATTTACCTCTGGAGTAGTTTTAAGAGTTACTATGGTGCAGTTATTATAGAGTAGCTATCTCAAAGATGTGAAAAGCTGATGTGAATTTCTTATCTTAAACAGGGTAGGAAATTTTACCTTGTATAGATGTCCTGGTTTCAGTTAGAACAGAATTAATTTTCTTCCTAGTAGCTGATGGAATGCGGTGTTTTGGCTTAGGATGAGAAGAGTGCTGATAACACACTGATGTTTTAATTGTTGCAGAGCAGTGCTTATACCAAGCCACGGACATCTCAGCCTTTTGCTCTGTCCTGCCAATAGGCAGGCTGGGGGTGCAGTAAGAGCTGGGAGGGGACAGACCCAGGACAGGTGACCCAAACTAGCCAAAGGGGTATTCCATACCATCTGACGTCATGCTAAACAATATATAGGGGTGGCTAGCCGGGGGGAGGGGGCCGGACTGCTTGGGGTTAGGCTGGGCATCGGTCAGCGGGTGGTGAGCAATTGCATTGTGCATCACTTGTTTGTACATATTTTTATTACTTTCCTATTATCACCATTGTATTATTATTATTATTATTGTTATTATTATTTTTGTTATTATTATTTTCCTGTCTTATTAAACTGTCTTTATCTCAACTCACGGGCTTCACTTTCCATTTCTCTCCTCCGTCCCAGAGAGGGAGGGGGGAGGGTGAGCAAACGGCTGCGTGGTGTTTAGCTGCCAGCCGGGTTAAACCACGACAGTAACACAGCAAATGAAGCAGAAACTGGAAGCTTTATTTCTTTAAGTTATTGCTCATAACAAAAATGGTCCCGCAATAACATGTATATTTAAAAGATCAAATACTTTAGATTTTGCAAATCACTAGTGTACTGAAATAAGATATACCATTACTCTAAGTAGCATACATATACTTATGGTAAAACAAAATTTCACATAGATTTACCTTTCCCACAGATTTCTCCTGGAGAAGCTGTCAGCCTATGGTTTGGACAGGTACACTGTTTGCTAGGTTAAAAACTGACTGGATGGCAGGGCCCAGAGGGTGGTGGTGAATGGAGTTAAATCCATCTGGCAACCGGTCATGAGTGGTGTTCCACAGGGGTCAGTGTTGGGACCCATCCTCTTTAATATCTTTATTGATGATTTGGATGAGGGAATTGAGTGTACCCTCAGTAAGTTTGCAGAAGACACCAATTTGGGGGGAAGTGTTGATCTGCCAGAGGGTAGGAAGACCCTGCAGAAGGACCTGGACAGGATGGGTCTATTGGCAGAGGCCAATGGGATGAGGTTCAACATGGCTAAGTGCCAAGTCCTGCACATTGGTCACAACAACCCCATGCCATGCTACAGGCTTGGGGCAAAGTGGCTGGAAAGCTGTGCAGAGGAAAAGGATCTGGCAGAGCTGGTCGATGCTTGCCTGAACATTAGTCAGCAGTGTGCCAAGGTGGCCAAGAAGGCCAATGGCATTCTCGTTTGTATCAGGAATATTGTAGCCAGCAGGATCATGTGGATCTTCCCCCAGTACTCTGCTCTGTTGAGACTACACCTCGAGTACTGTGATCGGTTTTGGGCCCCACACTACAAGAAGGACATCAAGGCCCTGGAGCGTGTACAGAGAAGGGCTACAAAACTGGTGAAGGGTCTGGAACACAAATCCTATGAGGAGCAGCTGAGGGAACTGAGGTTGTTTAGTTTGAAGAAGGGGAGGCTCAGGGGAGACCTTATTGTTCTCTACAGCTACCTGAAAGGAAGTTGTGGGGAGCTGGGAGTTGTGCCTCTTCTCACAGATAACTAATGGTAGGACAAGAGAGAATGGCCTCAAGTTGCACCAGGGAAAGTTTGTGTTGGAAATTAGAAGGCATTTCTTTTCAGAAAGAGTAGTCAGGCATTGGAATGGGTTGCCCATTGGATGGTGGTGGAGTCACCATCCCTGGGGGTGTTTAAGGAAAGGTTCGACATAGTGCTTAGGGACATGGTTTAGTGGTTGACATTGATAGTAGGGAGATGGCTGGACCAGATGATCATGGAGGTCTTTTCTAACCTTAATGATTCTATGATTCTTAACTGTACTCCCCAAATCAGCTGTTTCTTACCAAAATTACTATTTCAATTTGATATTGAAATGAACCAAGACCATTAAAAATGGAGAACAGAGATCATCTTTGGTATGGAAATAAGACAACTAGAAAAGCTCTAAGAATTTTTGAAATCTCTTCATTTCACTGAATAGTTTTGTCATTTTAATGTGATAATATAACAATGCTAACAATATAACAATAGTAATAATTAAATGTTATTTTATTGCCCCATCAGACTGTTGGCTAAATGTTATAGTTTTGTCCTAAAGATACTTGGTCTGAACTTGCACAAGAGTCATTTGTGCTGTTTCTATTTTAGTGTAAGTAAATAATGAGCTTGGTAATAGAGATCTTGAAATGGCTAAATTTAAACTAGGCTTAGTGGGTGTCAAATAACAGAAGCTCTTCTACCAGGTACACATGGAGTTGGGTTTCAGATGAAGTGATCTCACAGCCATCAGTGTGTAATCACTTTGTAAGGTACCTTGAAGCATGACAGCTGTGATACATGAATATTGAGAATGAAAAAAGCCATTCAGCCCACTGAGGTTCATCCTTTACTTGTACACTATTTTCCCAAGATATATACAATCATTACTTGAATGACCCTCATGCCTTCTGCATTCATAGCTTCGCCCTGTGGGGACTTCTCACATTTATTATTTGGCTACTGAAAAAAAAAAGTGTTTCTAATTACCTTGCCTGAATTTATTTTTCTTTCACTTTCTATTAGGCTAGTGACTCACTCAGCTGCAGCAAGCTGAGCAAAGAAACTTCAGGTTCAGTATTCAGAGAACCATTATGTTTTCATTCTTGTTAATGCACTTGTTCTTTGTGTGGTGTGTGTGTTTGCTTTTGTTTTTGTTTTTTAGATAATGATTTGTCTGTTGTTTTAGTTTGTTCTTGTACCATCTGGGTACAGCTTGCAATTGAAGATAGTAAAAGAGTAAAAGGAAAAAAAAACAACAACAACAACAACACCACCACCAACAAAAAAGGAAATAAAGGAAACTCCTTTAGAAACACTGGAACTTCAAAGCATTGAATCATCACAAAGATGTACAGAATGACAGAGTATTCTATCTGGAATTACATAGAAAGGGACAAACTTGTCCTTGGATTTCCAAGCACCTTCAATATAAAACCGTCATTCATATAGTTAAGCTCAGAATGTTGGTCATAAGCTCTCATTCACTATTGTGGCTTTATGTACTGACATTTGAGTTATGCTTCTTGTCTTACCAGGTTTCCTACTGTAAGTGACTTTGCTTTAGAACATATGCAACTTTGTTATTAATACATTAGTAAATTCTTTGTTTTGTCACTGTTAATTTTATTTTGTCAGCATTTATGTTTTCAGTTCAATGACTCAAGGCTCAAAAAAAACCAACATAAAAACTCCAGAGACTTATGGGTATATTTACAAAACTTAATGAAAACAAGACAAAAGAAAAATCTCAGTTGTAGATTCAGAAACATATAGTTGCAATAGACTTTTTCCTTTCTTTATAAATATTACTCTTAGAAACTTTGATTACCTAAAATAGACAAAAGAGAAAAATACAACATAAAAGTACAGCCAGCTATTAGCCTAGATTATTGACACTTATTATAAAGGCAGAATATTCCAATACTAGAATAAGCATTAATTTAATTTTTTGGATAAAATATGTTTGTTTCTCTTGACAGTGTTGTATTTCATTCAGAAAGAAATATTAACAGTTCTCAGATTCAAGTGGTTGTTCCAACACAAAGTAAAAAAGGAAGTCAAGTTTTTACAGGCTTAAAATATTTCTAATGTAGAACATTAATAATTAATAATCAGAATCAGCATTTCCCCTATTACTACTACTACTACTACTACTACTACTACTACTACTACTACTACTACTATTATTATTATCATTATTATTATATATTATTAATTATTATATTTAAGATTGCACACCACTATTCATATACTGCTGGGAAGTAGTAAAACGGAACAGAAAAGAAACTGATTCTCATTTCACTTTTAAGTTCTGGGTATAATTTATGGTTCAATATACTTCTAGACAAAATATTTGTACTCCCCCTCCAGTTTATACTTACAGGACTTATTTCCTCAGGCTATGTTACATATCACACTTTTGACATTTAAATAAAGCCTTAATACACCCAACCTTGTGAAAAGAAAAAAAAAAAAAACATAAATATGATAGACTTTATTTAGATTTAATGGAATCCACGCTGGTTTAAAGTTTGGGGAATAAACAAAAACAAAAGCAAAAACAAACAATCAAACAAACAAAAACAGTCAAAAAAAAAAACAAACACAAACAAACCACAAAAACTTACCATACTAATGTTTGACCCAATTATGACAGCTAGTATGTACTCTCTTCTTCTTTTGAATTAAAGCTTTCATGGATCAAAATTTCTGTGGCCTTTGTGTTTGTGAAATTTGTCTTGGAAAATTACCGGAGTCTGCACAACAGTAGATAATTTTCTGAAATTTGGCGGTATTGTTGGAATTACTCTCAAGTAGCTGAGCCGCTGCCATATCAACTGCATAGCACATGTACAGTCAGCCTGTTACTTCCTGAAAACACTAAATTTACTGTGCTTGCTCTATACAGGTGCTTTGTACAGCTGCAAGGAACCAGAATTACTATGCAAAGCACAAAATATCTCTAATGTGCATAGGCTGTAGGTTTCATGCCTCTTGTCAGAGACTTTTCTTTTCTGTGTATAAAAATATCATCAGCTCTTATCAGTTACACTGTTTTCCTCAGTTGCCATTAACTTACTGAGTAAACATTGTTGGGATGGTAAATAAGGTTCTGCAGATTGACTTTGAAGAATACATCCTCAGAGCATCACCAGGAGACTGGATACAAAAATGTCTTTTAAAAGTTCTCTTTCCAGCGCATCATTATGTAACATGACATCTGTCAGGCAAATAGTTTCTTCCCAGTCACTTGATGGTAGAGGGAAGAGTGCTTCCAATGAAAGTAATGTCCTGAAGTAGTTAATTTTCAAAATGTTTCTGACTTCCCAAGGTCATAATTTTATTGTCTTTTCCCATTTCAAGTCTTATCCAGAGGTTGAACATACCTATCAATTGTAGGTGATGTTATGTGGTTTGAGAAAGACTTGCAGATGGCATGGATAGAATTTGGGTCATTCACACAATTGACAGTTCCTCTTTCAATAATGGTCTTTATCTGCAGGCAGCCTCAACACAGAACAATACTACTATATCTGTGTAGCTTCTGAAAAGGAGCTTAAACAGATCTGGCTGACTCAAACTTTGGGCTCTGTAGGTGTAGATTCCAGTAGACTCAGGTCATATTATAACCTTTAGTTTATATAGGAATCTTCTGTTTTCCTGGTTTTCATTTTCCCTTAGTCAATTTTTATCCTTTCAAGAGACTGTCTCATGGAACTGTCATGAAAACCTCCATTAATTTTTATGGAAAAAATGAATATAATATAAAATGCTTCTATTAAATATATTATATAAATACTAATACATATATATATCAAGTATAAGCACAGAGACATCTACTGTCCTCCTGTCAGAAATGTTCTCACTGTATTTTTATCCTTTTACAGTAGCCCTGGAGGAAACAAATCTCCAGAAATTACCTTTCCTGGTGAACAGTTTGCATAGATATGACTTTAAGGAAGTAGATAGGTAAAGAGTTCTGTTCTTTAAGAATTCATTTATTTTTCGTTCAGAGATGATGAATGGTGCTGGTGAACATTTCATGGAGGAGTGAGGAATCAGATTGTGAACAATATCTTAAGATAGTGATAAATACTATTCAGAGTTCTTTTGAGTTTTAGGTCATATGTTTTAGAAGAGTTACAAGAAATCATATACATTTATTCTCACTTTACAAACACAAAATCCTCTTAGTCAGTGACTCATTTACCCTCAAGATTATTTGAGTAAAAAGAAATACTACAGGTTTCCCAGTTCCACCATGTAGTAATAAATGATGATTTCACCTTGAGATCATACAATTATACTACTAAATAAAATATTAGAACTTGCATACTATGATTTTCATATGACTAATAAATAAATGATCACAAGTATGAAAAAGTACTATAAGAAAAAATCTATTTTAGAAAAAATAAAAGTTCCTGGAATTGTCTTGCACTTGCAAGGATGAGATTAGCTGAAGCAATCCACATAACTTTGTGCTTTCATCCACATGCAATTGAAATAACTTAGATACTGCACTGTAATTAAAATGGCAAAATAAGGGCATGATATACCTAGACAGTACAGAGGATACTTAGTCATAGTACTCAGAGTCATAGGCACAATCGGAAACCCCTTTGAAAGGCGACAGTATGTAGCAGTGGAGAAACCTTGCAAAAGATTTCTTGGAGAAATACAATAAATTCTGAACAAACCTTTTGGAGATCCCTTGCTATTTGATCAGGTGTTTCTTGAAATTTGAGGCATGGCTGCATGCAGAACTCATTTATATAATATTGAGGCCTGAGACTACTATTTTACATTAGCAGAACGATATGGTTAATAAAAAAACTAGAGTCTTTGTGATCTTCTAAGCAAAACCTCAAAAATGGTCTTGCTCTTTATTCTTTTCAAGTTAATGAAAACAATTCCTTCATTGATGCATTCTGCAAACAACACTGGAGTCTGTGTAATTTTGTCCTTGCCATTCCTACATTCAGAGACAAGGAAATACATTTTTTATCTGGGACTTATTATCATACACAGGAAAAACATAAATATGCTTTGTTCTTGCTACCGCGAGGTGGACAAAGATGAATGCTTTTATTAAATTATTTTTACTTTTTGCTAGCTTTGCTGCTGTTGCCAAGCAGAGATGAATATTATCTTATCTTTTTTATTTTGGCTTAACAAAATCCTGCCCTAAGACGAAGCCAAGGCCAAGGGCAGATAAATATTTCATATGGAAAAGAAAGATAAATAAATATTCACCATACAGATGTTTGCTTCTGCTGGAAATGCTAGTGAGAATCACATGAAGAAGACAAGTGTGTTTACATATTGCTGATTCTCTCTTTATCATAGCATTCTTATTAGGAGCACAGGAATCGTGTTCTGCTATCTGGAAACATCACGTAAAGTTTTCTGCTCTGTACTGAGTTACTGCAACTGCCCTTCACTCACAAAGAGTGCTTAAAAGACTGAGTACATTACACCAGACACAAGAACTTCATTATATTGTTGAGAAAAGGGAAAACAGTTAATATTGTGTTCAAAGGAATATTATATTTTTCCCGACAAGCTTAGCAGTCCAAAAGTTCATTTGGGAGTCTGATCTTGCAGCTTTATTCATCTAAATTACTTAAATGGAACTATTTTTTGTGAGCAGAATTTCTTTCAAATGGACTTGAAGATATGAACTGATGTGAAGATAGATTTCAATAACTGCTTTCCACATGGACAGGAAAGTTCAAATACAGAATTGCATTTGAATTTTCTATTTTCACAGTGTTTTGACCTGGATTTTTGGTCTAGTTCATGAGTGAAGAAAGACATTCTCAAGGACTTAAAATGCAGTCACATCTATAGATTTTATTGTTTTACAGTTGGTGCAAGTTCTGCAATATCTCTGGAGAGCTTCCACTAGAAATCATATATATGTATATGCATGTCTTTTTGTGAGTGTGTGCACATGTATTTATGTTGTGTTCATCTGTCACTGGGTCTCCTTGTGTTTAACAGAATGTTTTTTTGTTTGTTTGTTTGTTTGTTTGTTGGTAATGGGTTCACTTTTTGTTGATTGGACATTCCTTCATTTAGGTTGGAAAAGACCTCGAAGTTCATCTAGCCAAACCTTTAATCTAGCACTGCCAAGTTCACCCTGTCTCTTATAGTAGTATGTGAAAACGTAGTTCAATAACTACATTTTTTAAAGACCTCTAGGGATGGCGACTCAGCTACTTTCCTGTGCAGCCTGTTCCAATACTTCACAACCCTGTCAGTGAAGATATCTTTCCTAATATCCAACCTATCCTCCCCTAGCACTATTTTCTCTTGTCTTATCACTTAGTGCTGGGGAGAAGAGATCAATCCCCACCTCTCTATAGCTTCCGTTAAGGTAACTGTAGAGTGTGATAAGGTCTCCCCTGAACCTCCTTTTCTCCAGGCTAAACAACCCAGCTCCCTCAGCTGCTTCTCATAAGACTTGTTCTTCAGAACCTTCACCAACTTTGTTGCCCTTCTTTGGACATGTTCCAGTACCTCATTGTCATTCTTGGCCCAGGAGGCCAATGGCTTGTATCAAGAATATTGCAGCCAGCAGGGCCAGGGAGGTGATCATCCCCTTCTATTCTGCTCTGACAAGGCTGCACCTTGAGTACTGTGTTCAGTTTTGGGCCCAACACTTCAAGAAAGACATTAAGGCCCTGGAGGGGCTTCTCTTGATGTACAGAGAAGGGCTGCGAAGCTAGTGAAGGGCCTGGAACACAAGTCCTATGAGGAGAAGCTGAGGGAACTAAGGTTGTTTAGTCTGAAGAAGAGGAGGCTCAGGGGAGACCTTATTGTTCTCTACAGCTACCTGAAATGAAGTTATGGGGAGCTAGGTGCCAGTCCTCTTCTCATAGATAATTAGTGGTAGAAAAAGAAGGGAATGGCATCTAATTGCACCGGGGAAGTTCATGTTGGAAATTAGGAGACATTTCTTCTCGAAAAGAGTAGTCAGGCATCGGAACAGGTTGCCCAGGGAGGTGGTGGCGTTTAAGGAAAGGTTGGACATGGTGCTTAGTGACATGGTCTAGTGGGTGATATTTGTGGTAAGGGGATGGGTGGACCAGATGATCTTGATTCTATGAATCTATGATTCTTGTAGTGAGAGGCCCAAAACTGAACACTGTATTTGAGGTGCAGCCTCACCAGAGCTGAATACATAGAAACAGTCACTTCCTTGGTCCTTCTGGTCACATCATTTCACATACAAGCCAGGATGCTGTTGGCCTTCTTGTTCACCTAAGCATGCTGCTGGCTCATATTCAGCCAGCTATCTACCAAAACTCCCATGTTCCTTTTCAGCAGGCAAATCTGACCATGCCTTTTATGGCATGGTCATATGTCTACCTCCTCTAGACAATCACTACTCTGACTGATTAATTTGTTTTCAGGTCCTTTGTTCTTTTTGTTTGTTTGTTTCAGAAAAGAGAGGTAAAACTTTCTAAGTGTACTTGAAATTTTATTACTATAATTTTAGTCACAATTGCTAAGTATTCAAAAAAGTCCAGACAATGCGCTTATAACTTAATATTTTAGTAAAAATGATGTCTTTAAAACCTTATATGACCTTATTTGAAATTATATTTATTATGCCTGAAAAACTAGACAGTTGAAAAGAAGTTTACAGATCTTCTATACAGCGTTGGTAACTGTGGTGTTAAAATAACAACTTCATGACAAATAACCTTAATAATTTCCTTAGTAAAATATAAGTAGGAAGCAAGGAAAGCCAAAGTGTCACAAGCTTTTATTGTCAAACATATTTTCAAATTTTTCTTTGCTCAGCTAGTTGTTTGAATTCTTCACACCTAAATGTTAAGGGCTCTGCTTTGAAAACAGTACGCGCTGTTTATTTAATAAATAAATAAATAAACCAAGAATGCATCTGATGATATTTATAGCTACATTATGACAATCATAGCTGGCAGCTTAACTTTCATTTATGCAAAGTTTATGCACATAAGTCTTTAATAGTTCTAGAAGAAAGGAACTAAAAATAAATGGTATTTCAGCAGTAATCAAACCATTACTATATTTTGGTGGCACCATTTCAACTATTATTAATTCCACATTTCAAAAAGGTCATAAAATGAATGTGATTTTTTTTTTTTTATAGAAAAAAAGAAAAAAAAAAACAATAAAAAATGTAAATATCAAAGACATAAACTAATGGTAGATGAATGCTCAGTACATCAAAATCTAGATAGAGTAGTTGTACTCTGATCCATCTTACTGTTCCAAATAGGTTAAACCTTTATGACTGAATAATTAATATCACTAAAGCTTTGTAATAACCCTGAAGTCTCTTCATATGGTACTGAGAGATAGATGGAAAGTGTGCAAATCCTCAACAAATGAAACCTGACATCCTAACAGCATCTGATGAACAAAATTTTTGCACAACAGGATACAGTGAACATATCCTTCAATAGTATCAACTACTCTTAAACTAGCTGTGTGTGTACACAATGGCTCAAAGTATGGAAATTTCACATAGTCTTCACCAGGCAAATCTTACTACCATTATTAATATTTTTATATAAAAATGAAAAATGAAATTTGATTGCCCAGAACAAGCAGTAAAAACAAATATGCATTTTGCTAATATTGTTTCCTAGGGGACTCTCTTTTACAGGAAAAGTCATTTGAACTTCTTTTTTTTTTTCTTCCAAAGACTCTGTGACAGAAGCATAGAAATTGATTGAAGCAGTTCTGAAAAATAAGTTCATCCAAAAATATTTCCAAAAGTTGTGGTGCTCTTCTTTTTACTCTTTTATAGGGTCATTTCAATTATTTTTGTTACTTTTTATATCACTTTGAATTAAACATAGAATTTTGATTGGCACATAAGAAACTGTAATAGTGATTTTTAAATTTTCACTACATTTGAAAGAAACAACCACAAGAAGCCTTAAGATTTTTCTAAAAACTTGAAAAACTTGGTCTTATCATGCCATGAAAAAGAATTCCTTAGTTCCCATTCCTTTTTAATGCAATTATAACTCTCATTCCATGTACAGTTGCTTATGGAATCAAACTATTGTTGCTATTCATTTCCCTTTGGGAAAGTCAAGTTATTCAAAGAAATTAGTATCATTTCTATGTGCTTAATAATGCACTAAATATTTAATATATATTTGACAAATCTCAATAGGCAATGCTTGTACTTGGCAAAAGGAAGCACTAAATTATTTAGTAAAACCTGAGGCAGATTACTATTATGCAATGGAGAATTCCATATTTGCCTCCTATTAATATAGGTAAAACCTCAAAGTATATGCAGTGATGTCAATACAACAAAGTAAAGAATATTTGGAAAAGGATTTAGATTCTTAATTCAGTGAGAACTTTATTCAATAAAAGTTTGTAATTTCAAATTCCAAATATTTGCACAGCAGGACGGCAGGTTTTTCTTTAGTCCAGTAGATTTTCTGCTGATGATGACTATGTCTGTGTTAGTCACTCAAGATTTTATTCAGCGGCCAGTCCCTAGTATCTGATGGTAGATGCCTTCGATGCCTTTGAGTATAGAGTATCCAGACCTTGTGGAGCTGGACTTAGGAATACACACAACATTGCCTGATACATGTATTCATTTTCAGATAATAGCAGTAAAAAGGAAGAAAGGTGATGTTGCTGATTATCCTGTAGGACTCACAAAGAAAAAGCCAGGGATGCTGACAAATTAAGTACACTTACCAGTTTAGACTCTAGTCTTAAGCAAAATATTTTTTCATGTAAGATCTTTATATTTTTTCTGTTTATAAAAAATAACCAGTCTAAATCAAAAGAAAACATGTTCCAATGAAATAAAACCCAAAAAGGATTTCAAAGTAATTATTCTGAGCTAATCAGATTTGATCTGTAGTCTGGGATATAGGCAATTTGTTGTAGTTCTTTTCCTCTCATTGAACTAACTCTAGCCTATTGAAAGAATGATGAAATCTAGCTTAATACTAATGAAGAAATGACTTTCATTCCTGAATAGTAGCTAAACTCTTTCTAGTTCTCTCCTCTCCTCTCCTCTCCTCTCCTCTCCTCTCCTCTCCTCTCCTCTCCTCTCCTCTCCTCTCCTCTCCTCTCCTCTCCTCTTCCTCTCAAATAATCTTCTCAAAGAATCTCTCAAATAGATGGGAATAAGGGAAGGGAAGGGAAGGGAAGGGAAGGGAAGGGAAGGGAAGGGAAGGGAAGGGAAGGGAAGGGAAGGGAAGGGAAGGGAAGGGAAGGGAAGGGAAGGGAAGGGAAGGGAAGGGAAGGGAAGGGAAGGGAAGGGAAGGGAAGGGAAGGGAAGGGAAGGGAAGGGAAGGGAAGGGAAGGGAAGGGAAGGGAAGGGAAGGGAAGGGAAGGGAAGGGAAGGGAAGGGAAGGGAAGGGAAGGGAAGGGAAGGGAAGGAGTAACCATCCATATGAATGTTCATGGAACAAGTACTCAAAGAAGAAAACCTTATTTATTACTACTTGAGTTTCTTAAGAGATGGATACATTCACTTCCACATTGTCTTTCCCTTTTTTTTTTCCTCTGGAAGCCTCTTCATGTTGTGCAAATATGCATCTGGCTGAAAGTCTTATTGCAAGCATGTATTTTATGCCTGAGAATGAAACAAGTGGAGATGCTGAAAAAATACATAATCTCGGTAGATAATGCAAAAGCAGAAAGAAAGAGTCCTTGACTTCAAGAGCCTTTTTGTATGATCACTTAGAAAATAAATACTCCAATGTACAAGATAACTCTAGGAAATCTGGTTATTGGAAAGTAACCTCCCCATTCTTTATTATCTGTGTGCTTGTGAACTAGAAATAAACATCATGAGATTGTGACTCTTGACATATTGTATTAGCATTCTTTTTGTGTTAATGTAGTGTCAATTTTAAAATCATGCCAGGCTAAATTAAGCATCCTACTTTGACTTGGAAAATCTGGCTCCCTCATCTTCATCACCTGCCTGAGCTGGGATTTCCATAACTTCTGGCAGACACAAAGGAACAAATGAGGTTTCTCACCCAAATACTTAAATATATATTTAAACCAAACACATACATATTTGCCAAATACTATTGATTTTACTGGATTGTAATATATATGTATATATAAAGACGTATAACATTCAACTTCATAACCTTTTCCTTGTTTCCTTGCTGTCAGTATAAAAACTCCACCGCTTATTTTTTTCTCTTTTCATAATATATTAAACATGACCTTTCAGCTTGTCCATGTATCTTGATATTATAAAGATATAAGAAAGATCCTATTATTTGCAAATCTGTATAACTAGAAACTATCTCAAACATATAGCTAACAAATACTATTTCAAGAGATATTTTGCTTTGTTTTGTTGAGAAAAGCCATTCCTTAGTGAGAACTTATGCTATGGTTTACTACACTGACCATCCATCTTCTGTTCATGGTGATTTCAAATACGTTTAAGTGCATTATTGCACTTATACAGCTCACTGGGATTCAGCTATAACATCTGATCTGTACTCTTAATCTCTTTGTTAGTAATTCCTACAGAATTAGCAGCTTCAGTTTTATATTAGTGTTTTGTAATGATTTCTTTTTAAAAATCATTTTATAGTTGCTGGGAGATCCTGGGAAGTAAAGATCAAAAAAAGAATGTATAATTTAACATAAAAGGCTCATGTGTTAAAAGCATTCCAAATGGTATCTGTTCCAGGTCTATGCTTTACCTACCATGTGCTATACCTTGAAACTGGGGAAAAAGAGATAAAACTGTGCATATAATTAGCCACATTTTATAATGTTAAGAAAATCTAACTTCCTTTAAAATTAAGATTTGATCAGCAACTGATATCTGAAATACATTAGATAATTTGTGAATTCTAAATTGTGTTAATAAGCCTGACATGGTAGTTAGTGAGTCTTAGTGAAGATATTACCAATATCTAGTTGCAGAGCCAAATTATAGGTCTGATGAGGTAACCAGGAAAAAGAAAAAACTAGAGAACTGTTAAGGTTTTTTGTCTTCCTATTATCCACTTCAGTGATAATCAACTGCTTTTTCAAATTAGTAATGATGTACCCATTGGGATGAGCATGTACAGAGCACACAAAACATTTCAGTGGTACTGAATCAATTTTTCACATGCAAACCTCACAGTGCTGTGGTTGTTGTCAGGTTGCTATCACTGATAGGCTCTATGGCTGTTGGTTAGTGTTTGTGTTCAGCTACCTTCTAGCAACTTGTTTTCAATTCCTAAGAATTAAAATAACTTTGATGGAAAAAAAAAAAAAAAAAGTAACTTATCAATACAACTTTCACAAATGAATCAGTGTTAAAAAAATGGTTGGACTTAAGGGTGTTTTTTAACCTAAATGATTCCATGAAATAATTCTATGAAATAATGGTTCGTTTTCTGTTAAGAATTTTCTGAGATTAGTATTCTTAAATTGTTTCAGGAAAACATGTAGAACTTTAAAATTTATGCCAGTATTAGGACAAGACAAACTTTCAAGAGCTGACAGAAAGAAAACCAGAGTAGAGTCACAATGGATGAAGTCAAATATTCAGAGGTGATTTGTTTCAGAGAGAAGTTAAATGGAATGAAATGGAGGTGAATCAAATTGTTAAGCTAAAAACTTCTGAATAGTGCAGGTCATGCATTTATTCAGTTTCTTTTCTGAAGAAATACATTCCATTTTACTGGAGGACATCAAAGAGAGAGAAAACACCATTTTATTTCATTCCTTTCAGTTAATCATTGTATAGTTGCCTGCTATATAACCTACAAGATAGGAGTTTAATTGCCATAACTGCAAGTGTGGCTCTTATCACATCATCACCAGTAAGTATAGTATAATTGCTTCATATTGTATAGATGCATGTAAAGATGGATGCTTCTGAAGGTTTTTTTTAAAGTGTTTAGTCAAAAGTATCCTTACATTGATCTAAAAAATGTCTAACCAACCACCATATTTATGAATGGTCTTCCTTAATAATAAAAAGAGCTAATGTTTTCAAAATAATGAAGGTTGGTTTTGTTTTGTTTGATTTTATTTATGTATTTATGTATTTATTTATTTATTTTCAAATACTGAAACTTCAATAGACTTCAGTCTACCTAAGAATCTTGGAAGACCCTAGGAGACTTTGGTTCACTTAGAAAAGCTGAGTCTGCACAAATGTCCAGAATATTAATGTTAATACTGTTGTATTTAAAAATGATTTTGATATTTATTTTGAACAAAGCAATCCTAGGTAATTTGGCCACAAGAAAGACCAGTGCTAATGAAGAACTGTTAAATCTTTTTGATATTCTGGGCCACTCTTTTTTTCTTCAGTTTTAATTGAGGACATTGATTATACCCTTAACAAAATTGGACATTGATTATACCCTTAACAAAAATCAGTTAAAATTTCTATGTACTATTGTTTTTTAAATGTCATTTTGTGGATAAAAGCTGGTTTTGATGGGGTCTACATATTCAAGGAAGGGAGGAAGGAAGGGAGGAAGGAAGGGAGGAAGGAAGGGAGGAAGGAAGGAAGGAAGGAAGGAAGGAAGGAAGGAAGGAAGGAAGGAAGGAAGGAAGGAAGGAAGGAAGGAAGGAAGGAAGGAAGGAAGGAAGGAAGATAGATCAACAAGGAGAAGTGCAAAGACCTGTAACAGAGGACCCACCCCAAACACCAGTACATGTTGGGGGACATTACATACTTCTGGAAAGCAACTTTGCACAAAAGGACCTAGGAGTGCTGGTGGACATCAAGTTGAACATTAGTCATCAATGTGCCCTTGCTGCTAAGAAGGTTAACAATATTCCTGGCTGTATTAAGCAAATCATCACCAGACAGTCAATAGGAGTGATCCTTCCACTCTGCTCAGCATTAGTGAGGCTGCACTCGGAGTTCTGTGTCCAGCTCTGGGCCACCTAGTACAAGACACAAGTGCAGCTACTGTAAAAAGTCCAAAAGAGGGACATGATGCTGAAGGGACTGGAGCACCCCTTCTGTGAAGAGGCTGAGAGAGCTGGGACTGCTCAGCCTAGAGAAGATCTCATCTTCTGCTCAGGAGAGACCTCATCTATGTATACAAATATTTGAAGGGAGAGTTCAAAAAGAACAGTGCCAGGCTTTTTTTAGTGGTGCCCAGGGACAGGACAAGAGACAGGGGGTGCATAGGAGGCTCCCTCTGAACATTAGGCAGCATTTCTTTACAATGCAGCACTGGCACAGGTTGCCCAGTGCAGACGTGTAGTCTCCCTCCTTGGAGATCTTCAACAGCCACCTGGACATGGTCCTGGGCACCAACCTGTATGTTTCCCTGCTTAAGGGGTTTTTAAACAACATGACCTCTAGAGGTACCTTCCAACCTTAGCCATTCTGTGATTCTGTGAGAAGAAGAATCCCAAAGACCTGAATTTTCCTACAGGGAAATCAAATGTATTTCTCATAAACTGTAAGAGAACAAGACGAAACTTGGGGTGAATAAAGTTAAAGATAAATAAATTAAGTTTAGCAGGTGTTTGTGTAGACATTTAGGATAGGTGATTGATTCTTGAGACTGAACACCTCACATAGTATATGTGAAAGTATTCCACAAAAAATATTTTACATTTCGTTTCCTTATTCTCTCTGTATTCAAATGCCTGAGTTTGGAAGTATGTACTTTATGGCTCTGTGCAATAACTAGTTGTAAAAATCATAATTAAGATTACAAGAAAATACATCCCTTTTGGTAACAGCTGTGGGAAAGAATGAGGATTATCCTCCTAGTTGTAGTCCATGTCCACACTGTCACTAATGTTTTACAAAGCCACAGATAAGCAAGTGTCTGTGCACCTGGAGATGACAGGCTAATGTAGCATGTGGATTTATCCTGTGTGAAATGACCAGGAGAATGAGACATAATGAATAACAATATTGAACCTAGAAACACGGGGAAAGGTGAATGAAAAATAGGAAGAAAACAAATAAAGTAAGAAATAAAAATAGCAAGAAAATGAAAGGACTGTATTCAAATAGACTAAACATGTGCAGTCACTTGCCATTAAATACAGGAAAAATTAGAAAGGACGTCATTTTCCATCTGACTCCATTTATCTGACAATCAACACTTTTCATATTCATAATCTTGAATACTCATTTTAAATCCACTTTAATGAGGTGATCAGACTGTTTTACTACTGCCTTATGAACCTTGCCAAAGAGAACTCATTTTCTCAGATCATTTGCTGCAGTATCAGTCCATTGTTTCATCCTGAATGGACTGCTATAACTCTGCTTGTTTCTTACCTGTTAGTTTAAAATTGTACAAATGGATAAATTAGAGTGCATTCCAGCATTCAGTTTTCAGATCGAGGACTCTGATCCTGATTGCCAATTAACAAAACATTGGTTTCCAAATATTAATATTTATCCACTTTAACACAATTTTTCTTTTTCTGATCACTTAGTTTCATACATACTAGAGTTGAATGTGATGTTCTTCCATATCTTGTATTCTTACTCTGAGGATTTTGTTTGTGTACACAAGTACCTTTCTTGTTTTCATCTTATTTTTAAACAAAAAGGTTAAAAATTCAGGTCATTTTGACATTGAAATCAGTTATGCCAGCAGCAGCAGTGTATGACTTTTCTTGGGGAGGCTAGAGTTTCATATGTTCAGGGTTTGCTACTGTTGCTCCTCAGACTTCTGGTCTCCATCTCAAGTTTTAAGGCTTATTACAGTACGTTTTGTGTGCCGAACATAGCTAAAACTCTGCCAACATTTCCATAATAAAAGTGCTTATTTTCAGTGGATCCATCTGTATGTTCAGCTGTAAAAATGTGCACTAGGGTAAAATTGGATGTAGAGGGTTTCAATGTGAAATTAATACAAATTAAAAAAAAAAAAAAAAATCCACTTGATGATTTCCGAGTTATGGAAAAGAACTTTTGCAAAAGTAGTAGTTTGTGAGATTCCTTTTTGTGCTCTCATCTGGAAAATCAAAAAGCAATTTAACTTTTTCAAAATAATTATGTGATGAATCTGCTTCTTCTTCCACAGAAGGTTTACTCTATTCCTTAGACATAGGAATTGGCTTTCATGTATATAACAGAGGTGAGTGTGTGTAGTTGTTTATTGAGAAGAATTCAAAAATGACACGTTGTCATCCTGCTTACACAGTGTGTTGTTACTGATGGTTTTGTTCATCAGAACCCTACTCCTTTAAAAACAGAGCTGAGTATATCAATACATAATTTTGGTTTCTTGGCAGGGAAAGGAATTTGTAATGCACTCTGTCTTAAAGTAGGTGTGAAAATCTTGTCTCTTACTTCATTTTGTGTGCTTTGTGGAGTTGCTTAACTTAGAATAAATGCAGAAATAACATATGCCTACAAAATTAAATTCTGAAAAGTCTTATTTCTCCCTACTCCTAACTGTTTAGTTCTAGGAAGTATTCCTAGGCTCATTCTCAGTGATCCCACATTATGGGGGATCCTTACATGTCTAAATGTCAAAGTCTGACTCAAGAGATGTTTTCTTCTTTGATGTGGATTTTTCTCTGTGACAAGAGAGATCCTGATGGAGCTTTCCAAGAAATGTACATAAATTTAAGAGGATGAAATGCATTTCTTCTGCTAGTGGGCAGTCAGGAAATTGCAAGGCACCCTTTCCTTAATCAGAGCCTGGAACTGTTCTGTGGTGGCAGAACAGATTTGGAAACAAGGGTTTATTGGTGCTTGGACACTATAGGTTGCTGCTCTCCCTCCTGAATGTGCAAAGAACACAGAGAAAAACTTCTTTCTTATTCAGGAGTGCCAAATCTTTGTCAGTCCAAACCATTTTGCAATGGGAATATATTTTATTATTATTATTTTTTAATATATGTTATGAGAATTATAATATTTAGATTGTGTATATGTATATATATGTGTAACAATGAGTAAGTATCCTGGCACTGTGTGCTATAATTATGTGGTGAGTGCATTACAGGGATTTAGAAATAGGTTCTTCCTTTAGCATCAGTTGTTACATCTGAACATCTGTTCCATAAATATTTCTTGTCAGAAGAAATAGGCTACTTATCTGTGTGAAAAATCAAGGTTAAGGAAATCAAGGGCAGCACAATGAGGCAATTAGGCCATTTTGCTAATGGAAAACAAACAACAAACAAAGTATTTGTATCTACCAAATTACTTTTTGTAATAATGTGTGTTGAAATATTCAGATATGCATGTAAACTTAGAGAAGCTAAAATACAATACTCCATAAGGAGTTCAGCAGAAGACATGCAGAAGAAATTTCTTTAAAGATTTTGTTCCTTCCAATAAATTTAAATCAAAACAAAACAAAACAAAAAATTATGGGAAAAATCTCTTGTTTACATAATATTGCCATAACCTATAACCTCTTTACAAGAGTTTCAGATAAAATAGCAAAACATATAAAGCAACAAAGACCAAAAGACTACTTTATCGAATATAGTGACTACGATATATTTATTTATTTTTTGTACAATACAAAATTGAATGGAATAGTAAAGATGTTACCATTAAAGATGTAGGTTGAAGTCACAAGCGTTTAAGACTGTTGCTAATTTCATCTTCCAGAAGCTGAAGTCTATAGTGTTTCTTCATAGCACACAAAATAATGAATTATACTACACAGCCTAAAATACAAAATATGTAAACAGGAAATGCTAGTAATTCCAAACTGGCAAGAGAAAATTGGGTCCAGAGCTGAAGCGAGAGGAAATATGATTTTTTATCACTTGTACAATATTAATAGTACACAAGTATTATAAAAAATATGAAGTGTTCCTGGTTTTAAAGCCCAATTAAAATGTGGTGACATCTAAAATTCCATATTTTTTTTTTTTTTTTTTTTTTTTTTTCAGGATGGGATTAAATTCAGAATCCTTACAGTTAAGTGTCTTATTTTCATGTTCTTGGATGTTTGGGCAAGGCTATACTCATTTTCTTTTCTTTTAAGAACATATGTGGAAAAGGAAAAAAAAAAAATAAATAAAAGGCAAACTGAATGAAACCTTCTTCTGGAATTTTAACAAACCCCCATACAACCATCTTATGTGTCCATTGCTACATGAAGGTTAAAGTCCAGCTTTTTTTTTCAGGAAAAAAAAAAAAAAAAAAAAAAAAGTGAAAAATGTTACTGCAGGCCACTAAGCCATTACTAAATCTTAATCTACATCCAGGAACATTTTCAGGAGTGCTGGTGAGGCAGGAGTTAACAGAACAAACAGAAAAATCAGCATCTCCGACAAATCTTACACCTATGCTGATGGGTTATACACTGGATACTGCATATTCTGTATACATGTTGCTCATCTAAACACAATTTTTGCCTGCCATTAGAACCTCCTAGCTGGTGTCTGCAATGTCCTTTATTCATAGCTAAAGCCAAACAGCCATTTCTCTTTAAGTCTGTGAGCAACAAAACAGGACTTCTGACACTTACCAGCAAGAAAGCAAGGGGAATAGTTTGTCTTCTATTCTTTTGATCTGTACAGAAACATGTAAAAGATTGTATAAAACATATATGCTTCTCATTTAACCTGTATACTTGAGTAGGCAGGGAAAGGAGGCAGCTTACTTGTTTTTCAAAGCAGCAACATCTTTAAAGTAGAAAGAATGAACCCCCATCCTATTAAAGTTAATTGAGGTGAAACTCATTGATTTTAAAGGAGTAAGATTTCATTGTCACTCTGTTAAAGCCAATTATTTCAGTGACCTCTACAACAATTATAATATATAGGTGTTTGTTTATATAAGTACACTCCCCAACCTTTATGTAGTCTATTGTTCATTTTTGTTATTAAAGGTGAGTCCACATATTATGTAACATTGACATCTAGATTGACATCTCATTCTGCACTATTGGTATAGATTGCAGAAAACCATGAAATAACAAGAAACAACCACAAAGAGTTTCCAGTTTGTTAAAGATCACCAGCAAGTGATGGAGAGATCACGATCAGTTATGGATGGAAATCTTTGTGCTATAAACCAGAATATTAGTCTGTAAAATGGGCTATTTTCATTCATAAAATTGGCTGTTTAGTCAGCAAAATCAAATTCTAACCAAGTAGTCTCAAGATCAGCAGAATTATCATCAAGACTCATATTATCTTCAAGACTAACATCAAGCAAAATAAATTAATTGTATACAGAAGGAAGTCTACAAGTAACCAGATTTGTTAATTTATTTTCACTTCACATTAGGAAGTTGATAATTTCTTTAAATTTTATTTTTATCTTTATATGCATACAGGAAAATCCAACATTTTTTTTCCTTGTATTCCTTTTGCTTCCTTTCCCTTTTCCATCTAATTTAAGATACCTTTAAAAGTCTTTAAATACTAATACAACCCCCTAAATTTAAAAGTAAAATGAAAAAAAAATAAAAAGAAATACGTAAAAGTGTAAAGAATGAAATGTTGAAGACTGTTGAGTATTTTAAAAAATGAACTCTAGTACTGGTAAATTAATAATTGTAGAATCAGAATGTCTCAGTTTGGAAGTGATCTTAAAAAACACCTACTTCCAACCCCCTTGCCATGGGCAGAGATGCCACACCTAGATCAAGTTGCCCAGGGCCTCATCCTTAAATCTCTTCAGGGATGGAGCATCCGCAGCTTCTCTGGGCAACCTGTGCCAGTGCCTCACCACCCTCTGAGTGAAGAATTTCTTCCTACCCTCTAATCTAAATCTCCCCTCTTTTAGTTTAAAACAATTTCCTCTTGTCCTGTCTCCATCTGTTTGTGTAAAAAGTCACTCTCCATCTTTTTTATAAGCCCCCTTTAAGTATTGAGAAGCTGCGATAAAGTCACCCTGGAGCCTTTTCTTCTTTAGTCTAAACATCCCCAACTTTCTCAGACTTTCTTCTCAGGAGAAGTGCTCCAGCCCTCTGATCATTTTCATGACCCTCTTCTAGGCTCATTCTAACTGATCCACATCCTTCTTGTGCTGGGGATCCCCAACCTGGACACAGTATTCAAGTGAAGCTTCACAATGGCCGAGTAGAGGGGACAATCACCTCCGCTTGGCCTGCTGGCCACCCCTCTTTTGATGCAGCCCAGGATGCTGTTCACCTTCTAGGCTACAAGCATTCAGTAGTGGTTCATGTCAATCTTTTCATCTCCTAGAACTCCCAAGTCCTTCTCTGCAGGTCTGTAGTCAATGAGTTCTTTGAATTCTTCTCCCATTCATCATAATGACTTGTGATACGTCAAAGATCCCAGTACACCTGCAGATTGGTTTCCCCAAGTGTCTTTGTACAAAGAAATTCTGTATATCTCTCATTAATTAGGCAGGTTTTGTACTTAGAATTTCTTAAAGAACACATTCAACATTGTTCTGACTATAAAGCTAATAGACATGTTTATGTTTACAGTACTCAGTACATAAATCAAGTGAGGAAACTTTTTTTTTTTCTTTTTTTTTTTCCTGAAGTTGAGGTCCAGTGATGAGTACTGTATTAAATCATTCAAAAAGGGAAGAAGCTGAGCAGTCCAGCATACTACCATGACAAATGGCTTAGAATGAAAAACACTATTACTGGGAAGTTGAAGCAAGTGGTTACTTGAAACCAGACACAACAGCAGAGTTAGAGCTCAGAAGTGTATTTTTGCACTGTGCAACTACAATATAAGCAAACAAGAACTGCAGATACTCAGACTTGTTTTGTATACTTCATTTGTTCGCTTTTGTCTGTGTTTTGTTGTTGTTGTTGTTTTGCTTTGTTTTAATTTCTTGTATTTGCATTCTTCTCTTATGGTACCTGGCTTTTTCCTCTTTCTCAGAAAACATGTGTTGAGATAGCTGGTTATTTTTTGCCTTTCTCCTTCTTTACCTGCTACCTGCATTTGAAGATGCCTTTGATGTCTACATGCAAAAGATAACGTCTATCTCCTGTAACCCTAAAAGCAGCAGGCTTCAGTCAGAGACACCCTGAAGTCATTTTCCCAACTGGGGGAGTGAGGAGTTTTCCCCATCTTTCAGTCAAAATTTTCTTTAAAAGAAGAGAAAAAAAAAATAGAAGAAGAAAAGGAAAAGAAAAGAAAAGAAAAGAAAAGAAAAGAAAAGAAAAGAAAAGAAAAGAAAAGAAAAGAAAAGAAAAGAAAAGAAAAGAAAAGAAAAGAAAAGAAAAAGCTGTTGAAATAATTTCACATCAAATTCCTCCCTTGTCATTATAAAAGTCCATTTGGTGTATTTTTGATCCCTACTTGCCATGTCTTCAAAGGGAAAGATCATTGTCTCCAAAATGAAAGAAGGCAAAATGAAACCCTCAGAATATTTATCAGTATTGTGATTCCACTCAATGAATGCTGTAAATGAATGGATCTGAAACAAATTTCATTTTATTATGTATGAATGTCCTGAGAAATAATTCTGGAATAAGTATTTCAATGTAAAGATGTGCCAGTAAAAGAACAGGTGTTACTCAAATGCTTACTGCTTCATTAGCTGTGAAAAAACTTCTCTGCAGAACTTCCTGTAACAATTAATCCTATTCATTGGCCCTATCTGTAGGTTATTTTATAATTTCTGCATTAATAAGTAAAATGGAATTTTTCTTTCTCCTCCAACAAATACCTGATTTACACAAAGGGAAAAGGGAAAAGAGAAAAGGGAAAAGGGAAAAAACACCTTTAACTCTATAACCACTCTTCAGCACTTTGTTTATTTAGCTTTTTATTGCATAAATTGATGCAAAGTAAGACTTTTTCTTTGTTAGAGTGAATATCTGCAAATACACATCCTTTCAAGTGAATTGTTTCAGTACAGGAAAAAACAAAACAAAACAAAAAAAACCACTTCTGTCTACTATTTTAACAAATACTCTATAGGTATTTTAATGTATTTTATAAATACTAGAGAAACATTTTGTATGTTATCAGGGTCTCTCTACCAGACTCTTTCTGAGGATCACAGAATGAGATGGGCATAAATAATGGCTTGAGCACATTATGACATAAACTCAGAGTTGAATTTGGAAACCATGTTTGAGTTTAAAATACTCTGTAATAGAGTCCATCATGAAAATTCTTTAGCAACAGCTTAAATCTGAGTCTTTTAAAGACTCAGATTTCATACAAGTTTGCTGATAATTATTTCAAAAAGTATACATGAAATAGAAACCAAAAAAAATAAAAATTAAAAATAAAAAGATATATTTTGTGTTACATACATTTACATTAAAACCTACAGAAATAAGGTATTTATTATGTTCATTTACCTGATGGATTGTTTATACAACAAAAAGCTAAATATGCCAAGTGGTGAAGAGCGTATATAGTGGTGAAGTGGTATAGAGTTATATATATGAATGTCCAAGACTCCCAGCATCCATCGCTTTGCTTGTAGTATTGCTGACATTAATCTGACCTCAGGCTTAGCTGATCAACATGACCAAAGAAGAAAATAAGTTACAGAAAGACAGATTGAACATCTGAAACACTTGGAAGACTTTAAAAGAGATATAGTTTACTACAGCTGGCATAAATGTCTGTGAAGTGACTCTTTCCAATGGTAGCAATTCAGAGTGTAAAGTTATGCAGAAAAAGGAGTCTCTGACCAAGAAGTTGTCAATAAACCTACATAAAACTGTTTGGGAGGAGAAGAGAAACATCTTCTGACTAATTTTAAATGAAATAAACTAAATGCAGCATTTCATTCATTTTTATCAGTATCTTTCACATATGAACGAACTATTTGATTTTTTGATAAATAGCCCTTCAGGGAGTTCTCGTGTCCTGACCTATTTCCTGCTAAGTTCAGAATAGATGAGCTTTGTCCCACCCACTGTCCAGGCCAGCAGAGGTCTAAGATGTCTAAAATGCTGGTGATGTTCTTTAATCCAGAAGGTATTGAGGTATACATCTTTTTTTTTTTTTTTTTTTTTTTTTTTTTTTTTTGAGGGATTTTGTCATAACAACGAAGAGGAGTAATTCTATCATTTGATGTAAAACTGGCACTAATCCTCAAGCCTAGGTGTGTTTTGATTCAAGCTTAACCTAAGCAGTATCTGAACATTCACTGGTAAGGATCTGTGAATGAATGTTTCAGCACAAGAATCGAAAGACTTTTTTAAACCCTACATGAAGAAATCCCCATATGTGACAGCTATACCTGTGTATTATTATAAACATTTATATATATACATAATATTTATATATTCTATATAAGCACTAATACACATAAGAGATGTAATATTAAATTAAGAATATATCTGTGTATGTAGTTGTTAAAAAAAACAACACTGTTTGTCCTAAACAAATGACATATCTCTGATGTGCCCATATCTCCCTAGTGAAATGTGTCTAAGTTGAATCTTTCTTTTCCCATTTCTGTGCACATCTGCCTGATCCAAACCCAGCTGCAGTGAAACAGAGAATTAACAAAGATGGACGTAGGCAGGAAAAGCTGAGAACTTGCACTTAGTGTAAGGCAACACTGTCAATTTTCTCAGCTAAAAAATTCTAAGAATTGTAATTTGTAATTGCCCATGTATTTGGTGGCATCAAGAGTTGAGTAGTTTTGCCACATGCCTGTAACCTTCTGTTAGCAGCTGAGAGGAGGTTTTGAATCTAATAAAATATTGATTTTATTCCAAAAGGAATAGATTCAACTATAATTTATATTTTATAAACATTTAAGCTTTTCAGGTGCTGAAGACTTGTTGAAATGTTAATCATAAAAATGATTATTACCTGCATTTTTCCATAAAGACTAGTGAATACCTTGTCTAAAGCAGCAAAAATATGCTAAAAGTTTGGTCTCAGTCTTACTTTAGCTATAAGAGAGGAATTTTATATTTTACTGTGTTCAAACACACCAGGAAATGCAAGGGCAAATCCAATCTTTAGGGTCGTATAGCTTTATCTTCTGAATTTCTCTAGCTATAGATTTTTTCTTTTCCTGTGTAGAGCCCACTAACTAAATCAACTCTTCCAAAACAGCTTTTTGTCTTGATGTGAAAATATCATACAATGGACAATCCAATACTTGTCTTGATAGAATGTTCCAACTAGAAATTGCTTTTCACAAACATTTCTCAAGAGGCAGCAAGAGATCCTTAGATTTTAATAAATGATGCATCCTAACATAAAAATGAGGTACTAAAGTAATTCCAGTTGGTTTGTATATGAAGTGTCACTGAAGTCAATTGAAGAACCAATGCCTTTTTATTTTATGTCAAGAAATCTATATAAATACAAAAATTTTGTTTTATGTCAAGAAATCTATATAAATTGGAACTGTAGGCTTGTAGTAGTATAGTATAGAGTTTGCTTTTAGATACAACCCAGTAAAATCACCATTATTCTCAGCTGAGGTTTTTCAGATTCCTGTGGGTTTGACTGAAAACAACAAGAAGAACAAAAACCTGAACTGTTATAAACAGCTGAATTAATTGAAATCTTAGTAAATACTTCACTCTGAAAAGGTTGCATACATCAGAGACATGCACAAAGTATCACAGGAATCATATAACAGTAGAGTCATGAAGGCTGGAAAAGACCTCCAAGACCATCTGGTCTAACCATCCCCCTACCACCAATATCTCCCACTAAACCATATCCCTAAAGACCACATCCAACCTTTCCTTAAACACCACCAAGGATGATGACTCCACCACCTCTCTTGCCAGCTCCTTCCAATGCCTGACAACTCTGAGTCCTGCTAGTTACACTATTCCTGATACAAACCAGAATGCCATTGGCCTTCTTGGCCACCTGGACACACTGCCAGCTCATGTTCAGGCAAGCATCAACCAACACTCCCAGATCATTTTCCTCTGCACAGCTTTCCAGCCACTCTGCCCCAAGCCTGTAGTGCTGCATGGAGTAGTTGTGACAAAAGTTGTGACAGGACCTGGCACTTAGCCATGTTGAACCTCAAACTATTGTCCTCTGCCCATTGATCCAATCTGTCGAGGTCCCTCTGCAGGACCCTCCTACCCTCCAGCAGATTGACACTTCCTTCCAACTTTGTGTTGTCTGCAAAGAATGAAGAAAGAAGAGAAGAAAACAGTAAAATCTGACCTGAAAACCCAGTATAATTGTAAGAAAACATACAGAATCCACATATAAACACATGGCAAAATTTGAAAGAGGTAGAACTGTATAAAACTTAGAGATAATTCTTGTAAGAAAAAGAAACTCGATCTTGGAAGGTCACACAATACAAACACAAGATGTTTCGACCTGCCCTATAAAATAATGACAGTGAAATTCACAGCAGGTTTACATCACAAAAAGGGAGAAGAGTCCCTTGTAGCACTCGATTACACATTTGCAATATGAGGCACAGCTGTGGGCAACTCAATACAAGAAACTTGCCAAGAAATTGGAGGATATGATTAAATGACTAGAAGGCTTCATTTATGAGTTACTGTAACTCCTCTAAGTAGATACACAGTAAATACAGTGGTACAAATATAACTACCATACAACATTCATAAATCTTACAAGACAGCTGCAGAGGAACAGAGATTGATAGCTGCTTGAAAGGGGTAAACTCTTGTACCACTCAAATCAATGGAGTTCTCAGGGTGTTCTCCTTCCATAGCTTGGGAAGGAGGCACAAAAAAAATTGAAAATAAGAGAATTCTTTTTATTTGCAATTCTATTGCAATTACAATACAGAGTAAGAAACAAACAAACAAAGACTAGACATGAGAATAGAAAAATTATGATGATCTGAGGTAATTTGAAAAAAAAATAATAACAATATATATATATATATATATATATATATATATAAATCAGAACTAAGAAAAAAACACTATAAAATGTCCAAGGATGTCTTTCCAAGAATGAAGAGCAGCATACAGCTATTCTGGTTCTGTAGTTCGATCCATATAGTAAATCCTGCTCTCAGATTCTCCTTTCCCATATTTTCCTTTATACTTATTCACAATGTTTTGCAAAGATTGTTTTCCCACTATATTACTCACAGCTATTCCTATCCATATACTCAACATACTGTTTAACCTGTTCTTTGGAAATACATGGGGTATTAGTTTTTTTCTTCTCTTTATAGATAACCCAATCTATCACAGACAGACAAATTTTATTCACAGACAGATAATGCTCATAGTCAAAGTGCTTTTATTTGTTGTCAGACTAGTCAATGTGTTTCATCTAAAGGATTAGATGGAAATAAAAATGTGGATAAAATGTCTCACTGTTGCATAATTATTTTATTATTTTTCAACAAGAAAAGAGAGAGGCACAAAAAAAATCAAATATAATGAGGTTATTACTGAAGAAAAAATATAATGAATTTCTAATATATAACACAACTACAATGATATCAGCTAAAATTTAAACAAAGTAATCTGCTTTTGTTAGATATGGAAAATGCAAATGAGACATTTTAGTAGTGTTCCAATCTCTTGCAATATTAATAGCAGTGATGCTAATGAGGGGACGATAAGGTTAATAAACATTTTATTTTATTATACTATTAATTTTAAGTTATAAAATTTCATTTTGTCAGATTCCTTTGCAAATTTGAAAATACCACTTCAGACCAAACTAAGCTTTGCCTTTCATAAACACAAACAGAAAAATACTTATAACAACACACCTGTAATGCCTGCATGTTGCCTGAAACCAAACAGCCAAAACAACAACAACAACAAAAACACAGAAACAACACCACAAAAACATGTAATATTCTAACCATATTGTGACTCCGTATGTGTGATAAATCAAGTAACTGGAATAAATCAAGTTCTTGAACCTTTTCCTAATCCTCTTATCAACACTTGAGAGGTAAGTCAGCGAAAGAATGAATGTATTCAAGTGTATTTGTATCACTAATGAAACTCACATCATAGGTTAAATTAGAGATCATATTTTGCCCTCTGAGAGTGAAGGATATTGTATGTTATTATCTACAATTAGGCTTGAATGATAACATTTACAGAGTTAAAGCTTCAGCAAAAATTAGTGAATAGAAAAATACGCAACAAATACTGAAATTAGTACAAGAGAGAAAGCCAAAGTAGAGAAGTTTGGTTTCAATCATCTTTTTGTGTTTTCCAAGACTACTAAAATCTCAGCACTATTGCAGCCTAAAATAAAATAAAATAAAATAAAATAAAATAAAAAATAAAAATAAAATAAAATAAAATAAAATAAAATAAAATAAAATAAAATAAAATAAAATAAAATAAAATAAAATAAAATAAAATAAAATAAAATAAAATGTATCACCTCTATGCATCACCTCTATTTAATGAAAAATCCTGGGGATTCTTAAAACTTTGGAGAGCTTTGTAAAAACCTTGTACAGGCAAAAAATGGATAAATATAATAGAAGGATAATTTTTTCTTCAAACACTTTTGTGAGAAAAGGCAACAACTATGCCATAAAAAGCTGACAGAACATATTTAGTCTAAATGGGACTGCTCCTGTGCCTTTTTTAGGAAATATGCTATAAAGGAAATTCTATGCAAAAGTTTAATGTTTACATCATGGTTTTAGAAAAGATATTTTAAAAGTTTGAATAGACTTGGAATGAATATTCAAACATGAGTGCATATCCAAATCACAAATTTAAAGGCAGACTTCAAATGCAAATTAATTTGTCTTAGTGAGAGTACCCACTTATCTTCAGTAGTGGTCATGATTAAAAATGCTTAACTCAAAAACCTTATCTACAAATTTCTGAAATTCAGACTTCATTTATCAGACTAGTGAAGCCAGGATCAAATCTCACTTTCTATGGGAAATGAAATTACACATATTTTCTGAAATTTAGAAAGCAAAATCTATTATTTTCTCATAGGCAGAAATGCCACCCTTAGATCAAGTTGCCCAGGGCCTCATCCAACTTGATCTTGAACACCTCCAGGAATGGAGCATCCACAGCTTCTCTGAGCAACCTGTGCCAGTGCCTCACCACCCTATGAGTGAAGATTTTCTTCCTACTCTCTAATGTAAATTTCCCCTCTTTTAGTTTAAATCAATTCCCTCTTGTCCTGTCACTATCTCTGTAAAAAGTCACTCTCTATCTTTTTTATAAGCCCCCTTTATGTACTGTAAGGCCACAATAAGGCCTTGAAACCTTCTCTTCTTTAGTATGAATGTCCCCAGCTCTCTCAGTCTTTCTTCAAAGGAGAGGTGCTGCAGGCTTCTGATCAACTTCATGGCCCTCCTCTACACCCACTCCAACAGATCCACAGACATGTATACAACAATCCAAGTGGTGCTTCATTAGGGCAGAGGGAACAATCAACTCCCTTGGCCTGCTGGCCATGGCCTCTGTTGATGAAGCTCGCCTTTGCCGATACAGTTCCCCTTCTGGGTTGCAGGCACACACTGCTGGCTTATGTTGAGCTTTTCATCTATCAGAACCTGCAAGGTTCTCCTAGAAACAGAACAGGGCCAGTCTCAATGAGTTCTTCTCCCAGTCTGTACTCATGTCTGAGATTGCCCCAATTCAGGTGCAGCACCTTGCACTTGGGCTTGTTGTACAAAGTTCAACATGGGCCTATTAAGTTCACATGGGCCTATTTCTCAAGCTTGTCCCTTTGGAAGGTATCCCATCCTTCATTTGCACTACTCAGCTTTATGCCACTTGCAATCTTGCTAAAGGTGCGCTTGATCCCATTGTCAATGTAATTGATAAAGATATGGTCCTAAGACACTGGTCCCAAGACAGAACCCTGAGGGACACCACTTATCATTGGCCTCCACCTGGACATAGACCACAACTCTCTGGATAACATTCATAACAAGCTGGCTATTTTTACCTGGTGGACATTTCATAACCAGTCAATACTGCTTTAAGTCCACTGCTGGAACTTCATGCATGAAGTCACCAACCACAACTCAGTTGGGCTTCTGTGGACTGGTGATGATACCTTTATCAAAAAGAGGTCTTTCTGACCTCTGAGTTAGACCACTGGAAAGATTTACTTTATTACTTGCATAAAACACTGTCTGAGTTCTTACTAGCAAGAAAAAGCTGTTGAAAACATTTTAAGCCACACTAAGCAGCCCCAGTTTAATCTAATAGTCTTTGGGGACTTATACCAATACTACTGTCAAATATTTATTAAATTTTATAATTGCAGTGGGTTCCAACAGACTCTGCAACATGCATTTATATGACTTGCTAACCCCAGATTAGCCTATTCAGAGGTAAAGACCCTTCTGTTCTATAGTACAAGGCAACATTGCACATCTACTTTTAATTTGTGTCTCACTTCCAAATAAAATGAGAAAAAAAAAAAAAAATCTAGGCTGCTTTTTTTTTCCCTCTCTTTCTTTTCTTTGTTTGTTATCCTTTTTAACCCTAGTTCACTCCAGCAGAGTGATTTTGTCCAGCGCATTATTTCACAAAATGGAGAGAGTGTAAGTTTGTACAAAAGGTATACAACAGTTTGTTTAGTATTTTGTTGTCAGAAGAGCACATTTGTTCTGGATTGCCCTTGTAATCAGTCAGATGAATGAGTCCCTTGAATTCAGTTTAAGCATGGTGTCTGTAATAGTCCTATTACTAAAGCACACATAACATGGTACCCATCCACTGGCGGTGGTCTCTGGAATAAATTAGCACAATAAAAATGAATAGTCCTGGTCTAGGCACTTTGCATGAGACAGAATACTCTCAAATAACATTGACTGAAAGAAATATTAGCTTATGCTTTCTTTCACTCTTTCTTTCATTCACTTTCTGTTTTAACAGAGTGCTTTAGGATATCAGAAAGAACGGTTTTTGTCAAGAAAAGGCTGAACTGCTAGGCACCTGAATTTCTATTTACCACCAAAAAACAACCAATGAAATAAACAAACAAAGTTTATGTCTCCTTAAAAAGAGCTGTCTCCTAAAGCAGGCTATGAGGTCACTAGCAAGGCAATGTAAAAACAATTACTATTGACTTATGATTTAAGTTCCAGTGCAAAGAGCCTTAGTGATATAATCTGTTGACTTTCATACTTAAATTACAAAAATATACAGTGATGCATGTCAAACATCCTGTAACACTTCTCACTCTGGACCTGATTAAAAAGAACTAATGCCTGTTGTGGGTTGAAATATCTCTCAGCTTCATTAAAACCAAACATTTCAGCAAGCTGTAGCCTACATATTACATAGAAATCTATAAAATCCAGTAACATAATTTTTGTGATTAATCCAATAATGAGAAAGAACAGTCAAATGAAACCTTGGAAATAACCAAAAAAGGGAAAATATGTTCAAAGACAGAATATATATATTTTTCAAATAGCAGCTACAAAGCTGGATACATTCAAACAATAATAATAATTTATTTATTTATTTATTTATTAAAAAAAAAAAAAGGAGCAAGACATTTAGGAGCAGGATCTCAATCTAGATTTAGAACATAGCTCAGTAATAAAAATTAGTCTCTTGTCCAAATAAAAATCCCCAGACCTGACGATTAAGACATTTGTTGAAGATTAAGACATTCAACTTAAGAAATAAATAAATAAAAATAAAGAGACACCTGGATTATTTTAAATAAGAAGGACTACTTCATAATTTTAAAACAAACATGTTGCTTCACAAATTGACTTAAAAATACTTTTGAAAAAGTTGTCTTTATTTAGATTAAATTGCCCTCTCTATATTTTAAGCATCTTAAACATTTTTGATACCCTACTGATGTTAGCACTATTTCTATCACACAAATAGAAAAATATTTAATTTAAAATACAATAATAATAATAATAATAAAATATTGCTATCTATCTGGGTGAATTATTCACCTTCATTTTGTGGGCACCCAACATAACACTCCTCAAGACTTCCAAAATTTCCATTTTATTGAAAGTGTCAATGACTATCTCCATTAATTACTGTAAAGTCAATCAACCATAGAAGACGCAACAACTAATAGCTAAGCCACACACAGCATGGAGTTCCTGTAGTTCCTCTGGAAGATGTATATATGTGTATATATGTATATGTTCCTTCCCTAAGGAACTTGCTTTGGCAGGGGGGTTGGACTCAGTGATCTCTTGAGGTCCCTACCAACCCTACAATTCTGTGATTCTGTGATAACCTTACAATCTGTCTATTGAAAAGAAAATATAATGTGAGTGTTATGAATCCTAATGATAAATTTGAAATTATAGCATCTTCACATATTTCCAGTAAAAGAACATTTCACCATCTACCTCTGTCTAGCCTTGCTTCTCCCCCTTGTACACACACATATACCCAAAAATGCTCATTAAAACTATGAAAGAATTTCTATATTGGTCAGTGCATCATATCTGAAGGTACACAGTATGATGACATGTATTGCCATGATTTGTTTGCATTTGAGACTCCTTCCTCTTTCAGACCTTTCTCTTAATCACAATCCTTTTGTTTTTCTTAATGTTATAGTGAAAGCAGTTCTCCATTTTCTTCTTTGTGATTTATTTTCCAAGGGTGGGTGGGGGCCAGGGCCTGTAGCTAAACCCTTTAAGTGAAACATTTCAGATGATTCTCTTTCTCCATATGAACCATACTCTGTGCCTCATATTACCTTTCATTTCAATACATATTTTGTCATTAATGCCACTTCATGGATTGAGGTGAATGATGTTCCATTAGGACCAGAATATTTTTTCAAGGCAGTTCTGATAACAGTATCTAAAAGGCAAAATATAAGTATTAGCAAAATGAAAAGTCTGAGTCCAAACATCTACTTGAACACTAACTGCAAACAAAATCAAGATTTCTCTGTCTGTTTCACACATCTATTTGAGTTAAAAAAAAAAAAAAAAAAAAAAAAGTTCTGATAGATCTCAAAAAAAAAAAAAAAAAAAGATTCTTTAATATCTACTCCTTGTATTTTCACTGAAACTATTCTTACAAGTAGTTTTGAGAGCTCAGGTTCTTTACATTTGCAAAACCAGAGAGAAGAGAAGTTACTGTCTAAAACAGTTTGGCAGAAGGCAAAAGATTGCATTAGAGGGTGGTCAAACATTTTCAGGATTTTCCCTGAGACAGTTTCACAAAGTTTAATGTATTTAACAAGGCAACATATTTGGAATTGCCATTGATTCAGAATTGCCATTGACACTTCCTGCAATAGTGCTAATTTATAACAATAGAGCTAGCAAAATGTTATCTCAGGTATTCCTCAGCAAAAGGTGAAGGTGCAGAACTTACTAAGAAGGCATCCCTGTCTTGGTGGAGGAGCACAGCCCATTGACTTCCTCTTCTATACCTCCAACCTCTTCTTTCTCCCCCCAGTCTTCTTTTTCCTTCCACTAACTTTTTTCCTTTACATCCTATACTTATCTCCCCTCCCTGGGTTAACATTTAGCATTATTTGGGTGGAGAGTATACACTCATATACAGTCATATATGTTTTACATGTACTTCAATGTCATTATCATATCCAAGGGTTTTAACTTGAGTATTCATTTTTAAAATAGTCAATAAAAAGCTTTCACTCCAGGCACCATGGCCTTCAGAATTCTGTTCCGCTGCCAAAACAGGATCATCCTGCCATCAAAAGACCTTTGACCTACCATCAAAAGGATCCTTTGGCATCCTCTCATACCAAGCTTGCAGACCTCCATCCATAAGGTTTGTATAAAAGATAAGCTGCTCAACTCCTCCTTTGCCAAAGCCAGTGCTTATCAGTGACACTAACATGTCTGACTATTCTCCACAGTTATCTTTGCACTGGGTGTGCATGAATCTATATTAACTATAGCTCCATATCTGTAGTGCCTGTCATATTGCTTTTGTTTAGTAAAAGGTACATATATTTGCATATTAGATGTCTGAAAAATACATTATACCTGTTCTTCAGAATTTACAGTCTAAAACAATACAGAGACATTCAAAGAAACTTATAGGACATAACCATTTGAAGCACCTCATACTTTTAATTAAGTTATTACTTCATAACATGGGATTGCTAGAAAGAAATGATAACAGAGACAAAGCACAACATTCAGTTATTAGAGTTCAGTCTATGACCTGGTGAAAATGTAAAAGCACAGCATAGAAATTAGTGAAGGGAAGGCAAGGCAAGGAAAATAATGTTTTGCTCTGTTAAAGGTGTGGGTTGTTTCTATCACTATGTGAGTGCATGTGTTTTTAAATGTACCAAAAAAAAAAAAAAAAAAAAAAAATTTTATAATGAAGATTGGGATGTTAAATGTGCTAAATGTAGAGTATCTCCTAAGTATCTCCTAAGAAAACAAATTCAAATTCTTCCTGTCTTGCAAGATATAAGGAAGAAAAACAGTCTTGCAAAGAATTTGAGCATGACTTCACAGATATCATAATACTATATAAAAGAGTGTGTTTACTTATGAAAAAAATAATAGTAGTGTTTTCTGTATTATTACTCCGTATTTTTATGCAACTTTTTTCTTTGTTTCAGCACTGAGTTTAAGAACCTATAAGCAAAGTCTTTTTTGTCCCTCCCCACATAATATTACTGAACCTTACGTTTTCAATTAATTCTTCTGCTAAGAAGTTGGAACTCTCATTAAAATTGGCTCTTCTTGGAAATCTCAAAGCATATATTTCAGTGAATGTGAAATTTCCTGACCTAAATTTGGCTCAGCTATACCCAAATGATCATGTAAGCATGCAGACCATAAAGTTCTGTAAAACTTGAGCTATAAATAAATGAAGTCCTTTTAAAATATTTTTCTTGAAAAGATTTCTGCATATAGCACATACAGACCTATTGTTTCAGTTTTCAAGTCCTGTCATTTTTCCACAACTTTAACAAAAGTCCATTTTTCTTTCTCACTTTCATCTCCATCTTCTGTACTATAATAAATTAATATTTTGTTGTTTTCATTGTTTATCTTGTCTTTGTTTTTTCATCTTATACAGAAATTGTGCATTTTAAATTTCTTTCAATATTTTTTATTTTTTGAATCATTCTAAAGATTCCTTTATCACTTCATGCTGAACAGCATATATCCAGCTGGAAAGAGATAACCAAAAATAAACCATATATTGTTCACTAATGTAAACCAATGGAAGGTGCCACATTTTTACACCATATCAAGAAGTTATATACAGACACATTCTCTTAATGAAAGTCACAAAGTTAATAACAGTAATAAGTTAGGCTTAAATAAAAACTTTTAGTCCAAATACTCACTGTTTTACAATCTATACACCTTGCACACAGAAGTACTTTTCTTAGTTATAATACCATCTATCATGAGTAAGATCTAGTTTTTAGGTTGACATATGTTCACGTTCCATAGACTTCTGGAAGTAAAAGGAAGTAAACAGATAAAAAAAAAAAATACTACTAATGATAAAGTTTAATGAAAAGCAAAAAAGAAATTTAGGATTTAACATGTATCTGGATTGTTCACTTACGTTAACCACACAAGACTTACCCTAAAAGGTAAAACTGTCACTAATTTACTAATTTATTTTCTTAATTTTCTAGGCAACAACAGCTTGTGGTCTGGATGGCAAATAAATTAATTAATTAATAAAATAAAAAAAAAAAAAAAAAGGGATGTGGAAGACATAACTGTGACTTAATCAAATCTGATTCTAAAAGGACCCAAGTTTCTCCAGAAAAGCTAGGCATTCAGCAAATGACTCAACTTCCATTTTGCATAGCAGGCAGTGATGGCAGAGTTCAGCAGCTCCATGCCAGCAATGTAGACTATGCCTCCCATCCTAGTAAGTGATGCTTATCAGAGATTTAAATAAATACATGCTTGTGATGGGATGAAAGGGAGAGAAACTGTGAGTTGATTTTAAAGGAATTAACAGATTAGATGCATGTATATTCTTCATTAGATCAGGTTCTGTTGTCCTTAGCACTAAAGAAAATCACTTGTCTTGCAAGTCTTAGGTTTCTGTCACAGCTGAACTATATCGCAGCTTTGATCAATGCCACTAGAAGTTCAAAGTGGTCCTATTTAAATTCCATCTTGCCTTTTTTAAGCATCTGTTTACTTCCACATTCTGTGCATTTCTCCCTGTTATAACAGCTGTCTTTTCTCTCAGTTCCATAATGTATACTGCCTAATGTCTACTTATGTTAATTAAAATGGCTACAGGTCTGTAGTGTTTAAAAATAAATTTAAATAAATAGATAAAGCATTCTTATATTTCTCCAGAGCAAGAAAATGAAAAGAAAGAACATTCCACTGGGAGAAAAACAAGCAAACAAAAAGATTTACTGTAAGTTTTTCTGAAATATCAAAACTTTAGAGAATGATTATTTGAAAATGTTGTATCACGACAATTGCAGAAAAATAATATTTAAAAGCAAATACTAATTATATACTTGAAAGTAGAACTATGCATAAATTATATATAGCAGAAAAGCTTCTTTTATATAAATCTTTGAAGGGATATTTATTTTTAATGTTTTAAATGAGAAATATGCTTTCATTTATTTGTATTATGCTAATCTTTTCCTTTATTTCTATCCTGTAGGCATGATCTCTCATTCATGACACTGGATTTACAACTGTACAGGTTATAAAGGCGTGTAGTAAGAAGAAACACTGCTTTAGGTGAGAAAACACAGACAGAAAGAGAAGTCTTTCAAAATAAGCAAATAAAATAGCAATGATGGTCTCAGGAAATGAAATAATAGTGAATTAGACCCACAGCAGTGAGTCTAACAGAGATATGTTGTAACTAAAGGACTCTTTTGAGGTCTCAGAATCCAGCAGTTTTTTTCTCAAAAAGAGACTTTGCTGTATCTTGCATTGTTATCTGAGAATGCAAATTCACACCAGGAGCCTGTATAAACACTGTTATGCCTAAGGCTGACAAGCCTTACCACTAGATGAAGAAAAATTTATAGAAAAGCAATCGCTCTCTCTTTCCTCTGTTACCTTCTACTCAAGCATGTAGATAAGCCTTGGGAAAGTACACTGCCCTGTGTCTACCTCCCTGCCTTGGACAGTAAGAAGATGTGTCTTCTCAGAGAAGAGAGCAACTGAAGCAGCAAATCATTTCCCTCCTGAAGAAGGAGACACAAGAAGAAGATTGTTTGGAAGTGACATTTTTTCTCAGCCAACACACAGCACATGTCTGTTTTAACTCTGTCTTAAAAATTATGTATAACATACATGTATATTACTGGTAGAAATAAAAAATAAATAACTTAAAGATGTTTCAGGTGTGTCTTATACAGCATTAAATCTCTAGGCCTTCTGTACTAGCTTTTAAACATCACCTCTGAGTATATTGATTCAATCTGTTTGAAAAGTAAAAATCTGTAATTTATTCAGATATCAGGAAAGGTTTTAGAAACTGAAGCACAAAACAAAACAAGGGTTTGGCTGCAAACTTTTTAGGGATATGAAGAAACCTATTCTGAACTTGGCCAATTACTTTCCAAAATAACAGCAATCCTGATTTTAGTCCTCTTTAACTACCTTATTCATCTGACAACAGTCTTAGAAAATAAATTTATTTTCATTTTAAGTATAAATTTAGAAATTGTCAGCACAGTTGCAAGTCATGCATTAATGCTGTTTTTACTACTGTTTTCTCCTAATGTGTATCAGATTCACTTGAGCTGAACTGCATAACCTTTACATTTGTATCTTGTGTGCAATAAAGACAATAAACTCTTCCAGCAAACATTTTTAAAGAATGAAGTATGGGAGAAACATTGAAAACAAATATGTGGAAAAAGTAAAGGGGATAAAGAATGATATGTTTCCCTTTGGTAAACAGGTTTTGAATTAGAAAAAAAATCTAGAAAGGAAGAATTCCTGTGCCTGGGATTGATATTTACAATAATAAACCTTATTACTGTAAACCATGTGCCAATAGGAATTTGAGAGATTTGCCAATTTTCTGCACCAGATCTGCATCCATTGAGGAGTATAATGCTTCTTCAGCTTCTTTTATGTATCACATTGCCTAAAATTATTTCAAAGCACTTCACAAGCTAGTCCAACAAATAAGTAGATGTAAAAGAAAATCAGTGAATAGTTACTGAAGAAGGTTAGTGTTCAAAGGAACTCTAAAGATGACAGGTAAGCCATGAAAGAAATGGTTTCTATTACAGAAATCTGTTTTTAAGGGAGGAATTATATTTTAATTTTGTAATTGTTTCATATAAAGAGAGATAAAGAAACAGATAGGGGCTGATTCTATTTGAAAGTATGGCTAAAGGTGATTTGATTTCATACATATATAGTTACATTATTAACTCAAATAATACCATCATTACCAATATCTGACAGTAGCAATCAGGTTTGCATAGCTTTTTTTTGTCTTTTTGTAGCTTTTTATTTAATAAAATATCTGTAAATATGTTTGTGGGCTTAGTATTTATTATTTTTGTGCAATTTATTTTAAGAGGGAACTACCACTACTTGACAAATGGATTGATATATTGTCTGGAAGTCTCAAAACTCCTTCAGTTTTGCTAAATGCTAAATTATAGCTCTTATCATTTCTGATCCTTCCAACATATATCCTCCCAACCAAAAAACAAGTTAAAATAAATAAATAAAATAGCAAGACTTCTCCTATTTGTTCAATATATCATAATAGGTCAATTTTTTTTTTTCTGATTTCTTCTTTTTTATTAAACTTTTTGCATGTAGAGCTATAACACTTTATATTTCTATTACCCTAAAAAATGACTGATTTTCCTCACCTATTTCTATACACCTACAGTGCACAGCTGTCATTAGTCTTCCACAATTTAACCTCAGCAGGGTAGAAAAATAAGTATGTAAAATAATTCCCATCAAAGAATAATCAAAACCAAAAGATGTAGTTTTGAAGATAAAAAAAAAAAAAAAAAAAAAAAAAAAAAAGTTTCTCTGATGTCAGAAATATAGGACATTTAAGGCTAATAAGGTAATCTTGTAATGCACACATTTAGTACCCTATCATTTGATTACTTATGAGTATATTCAGTACTAGTACTCCTTTCAGCTAAATAAAACAATGAAAATAATAGTTGTATAAATATGACTTCGTATTTTGAATCAGTATTATGGTTACCATTCTCTTATTTTCTATTTCGCTTTTTACACTCATCATACGTACAAAGAAGTATCTTCTTTCACAGAGTTACATTTGAATCTCAAATGATTTTCAGATTATAATTTGTAAAATTACAGCTATGTAGAAATACATGAATGAGAATGGACCTCAGAAGTCATATTGACTCTAAAGATTGGTCAGCTACACCTAGACTATCTTTTACAAATTAGTGCCTAATGTTTTCTTAAATGCCTCAACATTACTAGATGGTCTATTCCAATGTTTTGCTATTTAAAATAATAAAATAGAAAGTCTCCTTCAGATCACCAGGGCAGGCCTTCTTGATGACAAATGTGACTGATTTATCTTTTCCTAGTTTATCCTCTTACTTTGTATAGTGGAACAACATTTCTTCAGGACATTTGTAATCTAGAAACACCTAGTTCTTTCAGCTTCATATACAAGGAAATGCTCACTATAACTCTTAGCATTCTGTTTTGTTCTTTTCTTGATTTCTTCCACTTTTTCATTTGTTTCTTAATATTTTGCAAAGAAGTCTGGGCACAGTAGTCCAAACCAAAAAGCCAAGAATAGAACAACTTTTAGGCAATAATTTAGAGTAGTCAACAATGCAGGTGGGAGAGAAGGTGGTATAAAGAGTATTTGTTTTTTAAAGCATATTGTCAAAATATCATCTAAGTTTTGAGAAGTTCCAAAACTGCAGCTTTCTCAGGCAAGCAAAAAGACAAGGACTTGAAAAGAAAATATCCTGTCAAATATTTTTATTAAAGTAGACCAGTCTTCTAGCGGAAGTCATAGCTGTCTCATTATTTGAGGTATTTTGAACAAAAGTTAATAAAATTTTAGAGCCTGGGCTACAAAGATGATCATGACTCCACATCATTGATTAAAATGCTTAACTTGCTTTTCTTATATCTCATCTCCAAGAATTAATACTTCTGGTACAGTTTTAAAGGTCACATGCATTAATTTTCTGTAGCACACACAGAGAAAGATTTTGTGTCCAAGTAAGACTCTTTAAGAACATTAAATAAATAAATAAATAAATAAATAAATGAAATGTTTATTCCATCTATTTAATAACAAATTCCATGGACTTTATATTGAAATCACATGAATCAGACACGAACATTCAAAACTATTTTTCAGACCCATAGTAATATGTATGTGTAGTACTAAATGTTGGATAACCTGTTTCATATTAGTCCATGTGCTGCATGTTTTATATAAATATATTTTTTACAGTATACATTACCTGTCTCTGGCCATAGAAAATCTGTATCATATAAATCTGTATGAAATCTGAGTCAGCAATGTGCCCTTGCTGCTAAGAAGGCTAACGGAATTCTTCTACCACACTTCTCAGCATTGCTGAGGCTGCACCTGGAATACCATGTCCAGCTGTGGGCCCCCCAGTACAAGCCAGAAATGCAGCTACTGTAAAGAATCCAAAAGAGGGCCATGACAGTAAAGGGGCTCAAACAGCTCTTCTGTCAAGAGAGGCTGAAAGAATTGAGATTGTTCAGCCTAGAGAAGAGGGTGCTCAGAATGGATCTACATATACAAATACCTGAAGGGAGAGTGCAAAGAGGAGAGTGACAGGCTTTTTCCAGTGGTGCAGGACAGGACAAGAGACAAGGAGCACAAACTGGTACACAGAAGATTCCCACTGAACATCAGGAAACACTTCTTTACAGTGCAGGTGATGGAGCACTGGCACATGTTGCCCAGAAAGGCCATGGAGTCTCCCTCAGAGATTGTCAAAATCTGTCTGAACATCTAGCTGATGATTATGCAGCCCTCCTTGAGAAGGACAGTTGGAGCAGATAACTTCCAAAGGAATTGTTGAAGTTCCAACACTATCCAATCTGTGATTCTCTACCACCCCATATTTATCTTAGATTGTACATTTATCATCTTCTTAGGATAGCCAACAAATGGTTGGAAATGTAAAAGTATTTTAAAATATTTCTTTCTGTTTTTTGTTTTGTTTGGTTTTTATTTTTTATATTTAATTATTATCATTTTTTCCAGAACATGTACTTGATATAGCTCAGAACTGGGGATGGTATTTCCTTTTTGTCTGTTTAATGAAATCTGATATTGTCACTAACATTTAAATGCTTTTTAAATGCTGATATTGTTGTAAGAAAAACATTTATATTTTTCACACTGATTAAACTTCTATTTTCAATAAAATATTCTGTTTTTATGGACTTAAAGAAGCATACAGTTAACTGAGGAAAAGGCATAAAGGCATCATTTCATCCCTTCTACAATCTCCTGGTCAGAGCAGGGCTTATCTCAAAGTTAGATCAGGTTTCACAAAACATTGTCCAGTCAAATTCTGAAAATCTATAGGAGCAGAACTTTCACTACACCTGCGGAAAATATGTCTCAGTGCTAATTGCACCTTATATGCAGTTTCCCAAACGCCACTTTGTGAACATCGTCTCTTCTCCGTTTGCTGTATAAGAAGATTCTAGCTCTTCTACTCCACAACTTTCTGGTTAACTGTTTTATGTAGCACAAGGCTGAAATTAAACTCCACCTCCCCTAAGCTTTGTGTTCTTCAGAGACATAGAAAAAAACACACACACACACAACAAGTTTACTCAGTCTCTCTCTATATTTCAAGTGTTCTGTCTCACTGACCATCTTATTTTCCTTCCACCTGACATGTTCCAGTTTGTTAATCTCTCATACTGGGTGAATCAAAATTGGTCACAGTACTTTGGATATGAATAAATATAAAGTAATATAAAATAAAGTAATAAAAATCCAATAGCCAATTAGTTATATAAAATATTTTTAGATGTTCCTGGTTCCATTTCCTAATTTGATATGAGAGAATTCCGATTTCTGAAAATTTTCTAAAAGGCCTCTATTCCCTTCTTCTCCCCATCAGTTACTATTGATAAGTAGCAGCTTACAAATTAGGCAGTTTATTAAGACTCTCACTAATCCTATGGGTTTTCAAAAAGGTTGAGGGTTAGCTGTAATTGGGTTTGTGTTGAACTTGACCAGAACATTGTATCAGAACTGCTGTACTGCTTCTAAGGCTGGAAAAGAGACACTTAGACTAGCTGCATTTACTTATAAACAAAAGCAAAAACCAGCAAGAATAAAAACATCTGTTTTTCTCTTTGTTCATTAAATACACCTAAAAACATGTTTGATGTTGTTCCATTCATTTCAGTAGTCACAGTAGGGATGAGTTTGAAAAAGTACCCCTGCCTTGGAGGAAAAAAACATTCCTGAACATTGTATTTTGTGTGTATCATTTTTCGAGCATATGCTTTTCAAGTTAAATAAGCTTCAAGAGACAGAAAAATAATAGCTATCAGAAAGCAATGAGGAGATAAAGGGAAAAGTAAATAAATAAATAAATAAATAATAAAAAAAGAATGTTTCACAAATTAGAATAATTCCTTTCAGAAACAGGCAATTTTATTTTGCATACTAAAATTCTCAGGTAAATAACTGTTCACAACCAACAAATTTAATTTTTTTAAGCAATATAGTCAGCAACATATATTGCCAAATCACTATCATCATATTCATCAAAACCAATAATGTCACATTTTGTTTGAGGTAAAAGCTGATATCAGATCAATAAATGACATTCTCAAAATACCCAGAATTCATACTGTAGAATTACTACTACTTGTGTCTTAGCAGGATAACTACCAACCCTTTCAAAGAAAATTTAGCCATTGAGCAAGAATTTATCTTCCAGTTTTCTCTGTTCATCAAGACAAATGAGGTGGAGTAAAATACGGATTTATTGACTCTGAGCACTGGAAATAGTAAAACTTGTTATTTTTTCAGTAAATTAAACAGAAATTATTCAGAATATAGAATGTGTAGTCCATATATTCTGGGGACTTTTCAAACTATAAATGGATACTTTACAATGAAATACTCCTGATTAGACAGAAGAAATAATTATTTAAAGAAAGAATATATAGTATTGGTTTTCATTTAATCCTTTTATGTTTTCCACTCTCCTATTTATACCTGTTCATATATATATAGATAGATTTAATACGAACTAAATCAAATAGATGTTGTCAAGGGAGATAGAGCCTTACAGCAAAAGACCTGAGCAAGCTGTAATAGGTTATAACAATTCTCATTGTGAATTCTCATTATAACAATTCTCAAGTGATCAGCATTAGGGGAGCAGACTGGGAAAAACAAACAAACAAACAAACAAACAAAAAAGTTGTTAATTGTTTTTATATTTAAAAAAAAAAAAAAAAGTCCCTTTTCTTGGTTTGTTTCTTTGTTTTCTGTTTTTCATTTCCTGACAGCCTGCTTCCTCTACTTCCTGATCTTTCTAGGAACGAGACTTGAAAATAAATGGAGAGACATCAGAGAAAGAAGCATTTCTGAAGACCATGATTTTGTATTGCTTCCCAAAGAAGATGATGCAATACAATGCAGCTAGCCAGGCAAGAGAACAGGTCAGATGCTGGGAAAAAATGAATGTGAAGACACAAAAAACCTCCAGAGGTAGTCTTTTGGACAGACTATTGTGAAATGAGTCTATGTTCCCGTTATTAACATATTTCAGTGAAATTGCTGTATGACAGCACTAACACTAACACTAACTCTAAAGTCCTCCACTAAACCACTAAACCATATCACTAAGCTCTACATCTAAACATCTTTTAAAGACCTCTAGGGATGATGACTCAATCACTTCCCATTCCAATGCCTAAAAACCCTTTCGGTAAAGAAGTTCTTCCTAATATCCAACCTAATATCCCCTAGCACAACTTTAGCCCATTCTCCCTTGTCCTGTCACCAGGCATGTGGGAGAATAGACCAACCCCTACCTCTCTACAGCCTCCTTTAATGTACCTATGGAGTGCGGTAAGGTCACCCCTGAGCCTCTTCTCCAGGCTGAACAATCCCAGCTCCCTCAGCTGCTCCTTGTAAGACTTGTTCTCCAGACCCCTCTCCAGCTTTGATGCCCTTCTCTGGACTCACTCGAGCACCTTGATGTCCTTCTTATAGCAAGCGGCTCAAAACTGAACACAGTACTCGAGGTGCGGCCTCACCAGAGCCAAGTACAGGGGGACAATCACTTCCCTAGACCTGCTGGCCACACTTACTTATACAAGCCAGGATGCTGTTGGCCTTCTTGGCCACCTGAACACTGCTAGATCATATTTAGCCAATACCCCCAGGTCCTTCTCCTCCTGACAGCTTTCCAACCGCTCATCTTTCAACTTGTAGCACTGCTTGGGCTTGATGTTCCCCAGGTGCAGGACCCGGAACTTGGACTTGTTGAACGTCATACAGTTGACCTCAGTCCATATGGTCCAGCCTATCCAGATCCTCCTACAGAGCCTTCCTACCCTCGAGCAGATTGACACACACACCTAACATGGTGTCATCTGCAAACTTACTGAGAGTGCACTCAATCCCTCAACCAGATCATCAATAAAGATATTAAAGAGGACTGGCCCCAATACTGAGCCCTGGGGGGCCCCACTACTGACCAGCCTCCAACTGGATTTAACTCCCTTAACCATGACTCTTTGGGCCTGGCTATCCAGCCAGTTTTTAACCCAATGAAGAATAATGTATGTTATGAGCGTATGTGTCCACAAAATCACAGAAACAGTATATTCTGACTGAGATGGATTTCCTCCATTTTTTAAGACTGTCTTTCTTGCTCTACATCTATAAAATCACATTCTAAAGTAAAGAGACTTGGTACACATACACATGGGCAATTAAGGCCTAAGTAACAAATTTTATTATGTGTTCGCTCTTAATTAGAGATAGTGCTTTCCAAGACCTTTACTGAATAGTGAGTAGTATTCACATAAACCTCCTAAAAATTCTTCAAGGCTCTTTATGTGAGAATGGCCATGGTAAGTAAGTGAGCAAATTAATCAATAAATAAAACCTAATAAATAAACCTTAGTTTAATTTTATTTCTGCAAGCAAATAAATAAATGTTTATTGAAAAAAAAATGTATTATTTAATACATATTACTATTCAATACATAGTCATCTGCTCTGCTTTGGTTTGGGGAATTTTTGTGCTATCACAATAGTCTATAGTTCTTAATATCTTACAAGAAAGTAATTTCAGTCAGAAGAAATTAACAGAAAACAGCATGTGAGATGTGGCAAGGAGATGTGAATATTCTGTTATCCAGTAAGCATTTTTTTAAATTTATATGCTTTTTCTCAATATAATCAGTCTCTTAGGGACCACTGAGACCTTGCTGAATCAAATGATCACAAAGGGCGTGTATGAACTTCAAACGTTCTGATGCTGTTATGACATTTAAGTCTCATTTATTTAATTTGCATTATGATGGAGGGAACCATGGTAACTTCAAAGTAATTTAAATTCCTTAGAAGATTTTGTTTTAGCTACAGCTAACTAATTTAAGATTTATTTAGCAAACTGCAGATATTATCTAGAGCTTCATACTTGCCATTGTAATAAATTACACTGTAAAGAAAGAACTGTAAAAGGTCACTTTTTGTTGTCATCATTTTGTTTTACAATGACAAATGCAAATGTTGACACTGATTATATATATGTATTCAAATGGTCCATAATTGTTAATAAATTGCTTAATGAATAAATGAATCTTTAAAATTGTTTGTCCTTCAATGATTAGGTGCATTTATGCAGAGATCATCAGTGACAGATCAGTAGTGGCCTGTGTGTGACTATGAATATCTTTACATAATTTAATGCACTGCTTTGTGTAATTCTTTGATTTACTCCTTATTGCAGTGAATAGATTTAGCTGTCAGATTACAGTGTTTAAATGACTAAAGCTATCATGTAGCCATATATCTTTATAGGTCTTTTTCTCTGTAAGAATCACCAAATGACTTATTTACTAAGCTTCTTAACATTCCATTGACTTTATCATACTGAAGACTGAAATGCAGGCAAAATTAATTTTCTTCTTTGTTCAAGGGAGGAGAAAATGCTTCCTTCTGTTCAACTGCTTGGGGCTTGCTTCTTGGATACAGAAAAATGATGTTGGTATAAACATGTTGGTGTTAGGTTTATAACCTGATCCAGCTGGCATCCAGAGGCTATAAAAGTCAAAGTGCCACTCAAAGTTTTGAACTTAATAAGCACATAACAGAAATAATATTAGCTTTAATATTGCCAATGAATGCAGACTGTTATGAAAGTTGTTGTAGACTTGCATTTCTTGTCATAAAAACAAACAAACAAACAAACAAACAAAAACTTTAACTGCAATCCATAAACCACTGTAAAAGATAGACATTGGATCTTGAAGATGTCTGTATATTAACCCCATTAAGTAGTTATACTCTAGCTACATGATGAAATGGAGCTGACAGGTTCTCGTATGCTTCATGTACAGGTTACAGCATTTTTTTCTTTAGTGTTCTCTTTTTTTTAGATCTGTAGAGAAAGTGATATAAGCAATGAATTAGTAAAAGGATTATTTTTTTCCAAAAACATATTTAAATTTAAATTAAACTTACATATAAATTAAGCTTATAATTACTTATCAAAGCTTTGATTATATCAAAGGATATAATCCTATATTAAAATAATATAAAAGGAATGTAGTACTGTCTTTAAGCCCTAAGTGAATGATGATTTCTTGTCTGAAATAAAAACACACCTGTATCACAAACATTTCTAAAAAAATAATATTGTTCATCAGGTGTACTATTTGGCTCTGAATAATAGAGTTACTTCTAAAACCAATTATTTTAGTACATTAACTTGTGTCAGCTGAGACACAATTACTTCATCCCAGTCTTTTTAATGTAAAGTTAAATTGCTTATATCTTCTAAAATATATTTTAAGTTGAATATGCAATTTACTAAACAGTAAATGCACTTACATGTATAGATATGTTTCCAAACATGACAGTTTATGTTATTTAGATGAAAATTTTAACTTTTTATGTTTTAACACTTTCAAAAAAATTGCTGTTTACTTCATCTACCAAATTTTCAATATGGTAGATAGTGTACACTTATAAAAGTTAACACCATTGATGCTTATACAAATGATAGTTACCATGAATTAGAGATGTAACAAATTTCTGGGATAATTTAGATTCAGCTTTTACTGAAAAACATCAATGGATGTTCTTATTTATGCACAATCAGAGGGAGAACTTGGTCTTTTTTTTTTAATGACAGGTCAAAATTCTTTCACATGCAGAGGACCATAAGTTATTCTAAGAATTTCTGTGGTACTGAGGATTGGTGTTGACCTTTATAGAACTGTGTTTGCTCTCTGTAAAGAAGAAACATATAAACCCTGATCCTTGATGTCAATTGATTGCATTTAAATATTTATTAGCTGGTGACAAGATGCATAAATCACTCTCAAGTAACCTGCATCTCTGGTTTACAATTTTGTCTTTTTCTCGTCTTTGATTCTAGCCTCTTTTTGAATGTAACTGCATTCTGGCACACTAGGCACCAACGAACTTCACTGAAGCAGAAACTACACAGTCCAGTTCCCTCTGTATCATACAGTAGTCTAATGGTGATTTTACATCATCAGGTTAGTTCTCCCCAGTTCTTCAGCTGAGAACTGAGAAACAATTTGCAAATGCACATCCAGACTTCCTGCCTTAGAGACTGCCCAGAGGGCATCTAGATAACTGATTTTGAGACGGAAAGTGCAACACAAAGTTACTTTTATATTCTGACTAAAAATATAATCTCTGTGGCTTGACAGCTGAACGTTATCCAGCCAACCAAAACTAAGTGCTCATTCACTGTTTTTGCTATTAGATTATCACTGCCACTATGCCTTTGAAAAGCACTACAAACATCTTTCATTTTCTCTGTTCTTGAATAAACAAAATCCTGATAGCTGAAATCCCTGTTGATCCACTAACATAAGGAGGTAGATATGGAAGGATGGCAAAAGCAAAGTTTCAGACTTGAGTAAGAAATGCCTCAGCTGCATCATCACATAGCAAACAGAGGTCTTTCTAATGGAATTAAATTATGCAATTTCTAAAGTGTATTTTGAATAAAATTATTGCCACAGAATAGCAAATCTCTCTTTTTAAGGTAAAAAGCTGGAAATATGTGTATAATTATACAATAAGGCTTTTTTAATTTGTGTCTGGATTTTATTTTTTTAAATTGCTTTTCTGCTTTGGTTATCATATGCAAATATATATATGAGTATAAAAGACATAAACCACATTTTTAAAGTAACTGACAACCAAGAGATCTATCTGATTAATACCCACCTAATAATAATAACAACAACAACTTTCAGTGCAGGATAAGCCAAGGCAACAAGTATTAAAACAATGACTTGAAAATAATTTATAATTTATATAACAAACGTATATTTTATATTATATATATATATATTTTTATTTGTATTTACTATATAAATATGTCAGAAAACTTCTAGAGGAGGGCCACAAGGTAATCAGAGGATCTCTCCTGAGAAGAAAGGCTGAGATAGCTGGGAATGTTCAGCCTGAAAAAGAGAAGGCTCCAGGGTGAATTTATTGCAGCTTTTCAATTGCAATTTTTTCTTCTCAAAATGCAATTTAGTGTGCATAGAAGAATCTTACTAGCACAAGCACAATTTTCTGAAGTATAAGGCTGCAGGTTGTTGAACATATTCCTTGTTACAAGTAAGGGAGGCCATAGAACTGGCTTGAACTAAAAGATAAGGAAGAAAGAGAGACAACACTGACAGACTGCAACCATCAGTGGATTCTATAACCCTGAAGACAGGAGAAAACTTCTCACTTAGAGACAATGAAAGAAACCAATCCAGAGCAGAAAGAACTCCAAACCTAATATTACTACTGATCTGGACTGCCAGGTGAGGGTTTGGGAATGTAGAGTGTGAAGTCAAAGTCAAAGTTGCCAAAGGATTTCTCTGGGGTCCCTCCTCAGAGACACACAGCTTAAGCTGTAACTTTACTTGTAACTTTAACTCTGTAAAGGGTTTTTATTTATTTATTTATGGTTTATTAACACTGCAGAAACCTGGAGTCAAACCCTGTTGGTATTTGACTCGCATAATTTTTATAACAGAAATCTGGGACTGTTTAGCCTGCAGAAGAGAAGACAGAAGGGATCTTATCGATGTATACAAATATCTGAAGGCAGGATGAAAAGAAGACATTACTATGCTCATTTTAGTGGTGCCCAGGGACAGAACAAGAGACAATGGGCACAGACTGAAACAGAGAAGGATGTCTCTGAACAGCAGGAATCATTTTAGCGAAGGTGATGGAGCATGGGCACAGGTTGTCCACAGAAGTGATAGAGTCTCTCTCCTTGGAGATCTTCAAAAACCACCTGGACATGGTACTGGACAGCTATCAGACCAAACATAGGGGCAACTTAGTGAAATGTAATGACCTGAGATATTCAGGTAGTTAGGCTATATGATCTAATGGTCCCTTCTGACATCAGATTCTATAAAAATCTATTAATCTTTTATACCCAAGGCTACTACAAGTGCAGCCATTAGACCAAAATTTATTTGCAATAGACCACCACAGGGGAAATATAAAATTTGCTTGAAATGACCTTTCAATTCTGAAGTTCAATTTGTCCACTGCGCCATATCTTTTAACCTCTAGACACGTCTTTCTTAGTCCAGAGGGGAAATCTCAGGAGGCAGAAGAAGGCAAAGACAACAAACACTAATTTTTATACTTACAAATGTTTTCATTCCCCTCTAGGCAAACAATAAAACAAGCAAGCTGTATTAGCTCAGAGTCTAGCTCTTAATATCACAGCAAGATAAATATATCACACTCAGGTGATATCAGGCAGAAGGGAATTACAAGTGGGTAAAATGTGTATGTGTTTGATGTAAGAAATATGTCACCTATAAATGTTCTACACACGTAAAATCTGTTCAAATACATTTTTTAATATGTGTCTGGAAACGTGTGTGGGTGGCAGGGGGGAGAGGGAAGGGGAGGAGGAACAAAACAGCATCTTGTTGGCTTAAATGAGCCTAAACTACTTTATTAAATGTTTCTGCTTGCCAGATACATTTACATTATTAATCTTTGATTCCAGTTATTTGCGTGTGTTACCAATAGTTTACATATACTGAAGGAAAACTGTAGAAAATCCAGTCTCTTGTTGTACATAGGGATTGTGAGACATGGTGTTAAGGAGCTACTGTTGTTTCTAAAACTCCCTTTTGAGAAGTGGATCTATCTTAAATGTTGTATTGTTAGCAGAACTGACAAACTTAAGTTAGCCAGAGTAACTAACTGAAGTTTGGGGGTATTATTTTTCTCTTCTCTTCCCATGTGGTTGTTTTAAAAGTGATTTTGTGAAGCATTAACATAGTAATCAGTAATTCAGTAACTATGAAATTATTTCTATCTGTAAACAGCACATTCCACGTTTCATTATACCCACACTACTTGATACATTGAATATTTACTTTGGAGTAGATTTGTATTCATGAAGAAATGACATAAATTTATCTCTCTAATGAAGAAACCTTACATTGGAAAATATGTAATTCTTTCTCTCAGGTAAAGGGAAGGGACTCTTCCTCTGCAGTAGTTGTGGTTGCAAGGGACACAGTACAGAGAAAGGCAAAACATAAAGACGCAAAACATACATTTCTACTGAGAAGAAGATTACTAGCTCACAGTAGAGCCCACAGATGCCCACAGTAATCTGGTACATCTAGTTCACTGAAATATCCATTACAAAAAAGTCCAAACTATTGCACCATGATCTATCTCCATGGTAAGGAAAGAGGGAGGAGGGACTTACTCCAGGGATTTTTGGATTTATATAACTAACTTCCAGCACTCAGTCTAAAAAATCTAGACTGTATCTTATGTGTTAGAGAGGAGATTAGTTCTTCCTTTGCTTCTCTAAATCACAGTCACACTAACAAGCTGTTAGTGACAAGATGAAGTTGCTGTTGCTTCTACCTAGGCACCACTCTATCTTTTCAACAACTGAGGTGACTTATCTCAAGATTGTTATCTTTTAGGGAGCTTTAGGGGGGAAATTAGTTATAAACTTTCAAACTGGGTGATGAGTTTCCTTCATTTCACATTGCTGAAGATAACTTTACAGGTGGAAGCAGAGAACCTTGCAAAGTTTTTAAAGTGAAAACTAGGCACATTCTCTTCCATTCTTCATGTCTTTGGTGAGGACCACAGCTTTGTATACATTGATAACACTGCAGGAGTACTAGCTTTGCTGTCAGCCAGGTGAGAAGGATCATTAAGGAAAGAACTTTCAGTAAAAGACATATATTTTTTCTTATTTTCAGCTATCAGTGAAGTAAAACACATGCAGAGTCAAGATCAGGCCAACGCATCTTAACTACATTAAACAAACATCTGCTTTTTTTATATGCATGTATTTTTTTCATAATTTCTGATACAGCCTGTACAAGTTATATGCGACATAAAGGAAAGCACATGTATCTAGAAAGAACATTACCCAGACAAAATGTTTCCCAGATTTTGTATTCTGTGTGCAAAGCAACTTACTTAATCTTACTGGAGTAAATCAGCATGGTTTTCTTTGCTTTCAAATTCCCCTTACATTAATTCAAGTGAGAAATGTTGATAAGTAACATAGTTGGCTTAAGCTCGTGTTACCAGATTTAGTTTAATAAATAAGGAAAAATGAATTAACAACAACAAATACTCCTAAAGCATGATCCCCATGACTTTGTTTATTTATGATTTAGCTGTGAAAATCTTGTTTACCTTGCTGATCATCTGTTCATGCTCTGATCTTTCTTCTCTGTTTGCTGCTTGCATTAATATTTTTTCTATAAGAACTTCAGAAATCTCTTACACTGCTTCAAGTACTTTAAACTTTACCCTTGCCTACATCTCCCCTTTTATCTCTTTGTATTCCTCAGAGTGTTTCTGAATTTCCTTCATCGCTTCCCTTCCCATTCTCATTCTAGACTTGTTTCCATCAGACTGACCATTATACCCGGAAGAACCATGCTGAGAAAGAAACTCTTGCAAGAAACTGTTTTTTATCTTAACACGGATACTGGACTGATTGTGAAATTGTTTTCAGAAAGGGAATTTATTTCTATTTGCAACACATGAGGCATATATAATTATATGCCAGGTATACGAAAGGATGACGGGCTCATATCATGGACCATGAAATAGGTTATGTCCCCAAAGCTGTCATTTTTGAAAACAGCGCCGCTGAAGGTGGCACCCTGCTGATTTGCCTTTGAGTATGGGCATCCATGCCAATATTGTGATCAGTCCTGCCTAAACTACCACCTGTATATGCATTATGTTTCAGTACTCTTTGCTAACTTGCTTCAGTTTATGTTTTCTGACCAAAAGTCTCTGGAGTGTTTGTTTGTAAGAAAAGTATATAAGTTGGTTTGTAAGAAAAGTAGAGGACTGTATTCATTCTCTGCCTAAAGAACTTGAGTTTATGAAAGTTGAACTTGAAAATCAAAGTGTCAAGCCACAGATTTCATCTTTGGTGAGTATGAGGAGTCCAAAACAATATGCATATATATTTACATGTATATACATGCATCTATCTAAATACATAAATCTATACACATCTATTTGTCTGATTTTCAAAAAGTTAGCATATCACTTCAATGCCAAAGTCATTCATTATTTATTTATAACACTCCTTACAGTCAGAAACCAGGCCAGAAAACACCTTCAGGAAGGATGTATGCTGTAAGGTACTATATATATATCTTTTATACTTAAAGTTCAGTTAAATCAAGAGCTTACCATAAATTCTTTTAAAATTTATTATTTAAATAGGATTAATCACATACAGTTTCATTTTATGAACTTGAAATTAATTGTATTTCTTCAAACAAGGTAACTACATCTTAATGCTGTTTAACAAAGTTGTTCAACAGTTCGGTTCTCTTTCTGGATATGTCAAGTAAAAGTAGAACATTTACTAACACAAGGTAACTTCCTTTTACACATACACATTTTTTTTATCATGTTCTTTGTTCTCATCATATTTACTGGGATTGGTACGAATGAACAAGATATGAGTAAATCATCATTTCTCCTGCAGCATGTCTCTACAACACTGAGTATGTATAACTGTTACAGAAGTGAACTGTTAACACAGAGTCTGTCAATGAAGCACCCAGTCTTTCTCTTTGAAAAAAAGCTCTATTCTTACATAAATCTGAGTTTCAGGCTTTGATGTGTGCATTACACTACATACAGAGAACAGTGTTCAGTGTTTGCCCCTCCCTCCTACCCCTAGTACAAGAAAGTTGTCAATACAAAGGAGTCAGTCCAGGGGGCCTTGAAGCCAATCCAGGACTTGAGCTTTCACCCTGCCAGCAGAGCCTGCAGGACTGGTGACTTATTTGCACAGGAGAAGGCATGGCTTCATGAGGTATCTAAGAGCCCCAGTACCTACAGGCTATTGAGAAGACCAAGTCAGGCTCTTCACAGTGACACATGATGGCAGGACTATTTTTTTTTTATTTAATCAAAGCCATTTCCTCATTTTTAATCATATTTTAAGAAATGACAGAAAGATGAAAAAGTTTGATTCAGAACAAACAGAAACAATCACAAAAAGAAAAAGAATATCTATGTAGAGGAATCAGCAGTGGATATAGATAAAAAGGACAGGTATTGCTTCTTGGGAGAATCATAGAACCATAAAATTATTTGGGTTGGAATGAACCTTAAAAATCATATAGTTCCAACCCCCCTGCCACTAGACCAGGTTGTCCAAAGCCCTGTTCAACCTGGACTTAAACACTTCCAAGGAGGGACCTGGTCAGGTTGGATAAATGGGCAGAGCCAATGGGATGAAGTTCAGCATGGCAAAGTGTCTGTAAAAATGTGCAGAGGAAAAAGATCTGGGGCTGTTGGTCAGTGCTCACCTGAATATGAGCCAGCAGTGTGTCCAGGTGGACAAGAAGTCAACAGTATCCTGGCTTGTATAAGGAATAATGTAGCCAGCAGCACCAGGGAGGACCAGGGAGGTGATTGTCCCATTGTATTCTACTCTGGTGAGGTTGCACCTCGAGTACTGTGTTCAGTTTTGGACAAGAAAGATACTGAGGCCCTGGAGCATGTCCAGAGAAGCTAGTGAAGGGTCTGAAGCATGAGTCCTCTGAGGAGCGGCTGAAGGAACTGGGGTTGTTTAGTTTGGAGAAGAGGAGGCTCAAGGGAGACAAGAAGGAATGGCCTCTAGTTGTGCTGGGGGGGGATTTAGGTTGGAAATTAGGAGAAATTTCTTCTTGGAAAGAGTAATAAGGCATTGGAATGGTTTGCCAGAGAGATGGTGAAGTCACCATCCCTGAGGGTGTTTAAGGAAAGATTGGATGTGGTACTTAGGGACAGGGTTTTGTGGGTGATATTGGTGGTAGGGTGCTGGTTGGATCAGATGATCTTGGAGGTCTTTTCCAACCATAATGATTCTATGATTCTATGATTATTCCATTTTCATCTCTAATTTCAGTGAATATGTTGCTGCACTGAATAGCTTTTCTGCCTTTCAGATCCAACTGGACTCTTTCCACATCATTTTTACTCATTGTATTCTACCAGACTGTTCTTGATCAAGTACACAATAACCTCTGGTAACCCATAACTCAGAAATATTTTTCTCACTAGGTCATCTGCCTTTGGCAAAGTTCAACATCCTGAAATCTTATTCTCTGCTCACTGATGCTGTCTTCTCTTAATTCCTTTTAAAAACTCCTGCTCATTCTTTTGGGATGTCTTCTGAATTACATTTTTATTCATTCAAAGATTTGCAGCAGTTACATTGGTCTCTCACTGGTTTTCTTCTAACATAAATATTAAGTCTCAAGCCACTTCTGCAGATGGTAAAACAGATGTATTGACACGTATTTAACCCAATTGACACGTATTTAACCAGTTTTTACAGGTAACATTTTCCATCAAGATCCATGACTTGAATGATATTTTATAATCTGAAAATACAGTTTTTATCAGTCAGTACATCCAAGTATTTTGCATATCTGTGATATTTGTCTTCCAGGGAATAAAAACTCTCATCTATGCAGTTATTAGCTTACATATCAACTTTTGACATGTTTTTGAAAAACACAATTGTTTTTCACTCATGAATATCAAGAGGACTTGTCTGTGTGGTCTTTTGCAGACTGACATGACTGAGCTTTTTCCAATACAAGCTGATCAAAAAATGTATGTGTAACAGTAGCCCAGAAAGATCTACCAGCTTGAGCCTAATGGTTTGTATCTGATTCAGGGAATTTTCTACCTCTATCTACCAAATAACTCATCAGTACAACCAGAGTACACTGGACACAACACTCCAAAGAGAAAAGAGTTGGGAAGACTTTCAATGTCAACAGTACAAGAAAGAAAGCAATCTACTCTGTTAAGTATTAATATACTTACCTCAGCATGAAAATTCAGTCTAGTTAAAGTATGGTATCAAAGTTATGAATCATTGCAATAATTGCAGGATGTGACCTCAACTTTGACCCATAGAGGAGCAATTTTGATAAATGTTTTTTCCTAGAGGATTGTCAGATTATCAAGAATCAGAATATTAAAAAACTTTACGAAAATATATGCATATCATGTTAAGAAAAAAAAGTCCTCAAAGTCTTCCAAAAGTATTAATACTTTTGAACAAGATCTATACTAGTGTGATTATAGAAATAATCTGACGTGTTGCTTCTGAAAATACCTTAAGACAGGAAAGGATTACATAAACTTTAAAAAATTCCATTTCAGCATAGTAGTATTCATAAACTGTCCTTATGTGCACTTAGATATAATACTCTCTGCAGCACCAAAATATAAAAATTGCTCTATTGTACTGAGTTCAACTCTAATTAGTATTAATTAGAAACATGAATCACATGTATAAGAGAGGAAGATATTGTTAAATTAGAGTTCTGTCTTAATCCTTTCTTGTTTAAGCTCTCTTTCAGCTTTCAAAGTTACTGCTCTGTCACAGTGACAGTGCGCAAATGACAACCAGTCTAGCTCTGCATCTTTGGAGAAAGCTATGAAGACATCAGTGCTTTTGAATCTGTCATCCTTCGTGATTCCTCCTCCTAATGTGTTGCTCACTTTCAAAAGTTTCACTTTCATTCTCTTAAATTAGACTTTTCCATATGATGTTATCTTTAAATATGAACTATAATCATTGTCTGGAAATTATGCCTTTGAGAGATTTATTCTTCTCCAACTTGTTCCTTTTTATATTTTGTATCATATTGAAAATGTGCTCTTCTCTCCAAATTGAATATGACCTTAGGAAAGACTAAAGCCAAAACAGAGTACTAATTGCCAAAGATGAACGGCTATAAAACAGCATATTTTTTAAAATAGCATATAAAACTGTTATATTTTAGGTAAAGGATATGTGTTGTTAAAAACAAAACAAAACAAAACAAAACAAAAAAAAAAAAAAAAAACATTACAGTACTGCAGGCAGCCAAAAATTTGAGACAATTTGTCCAAGTCTATTTCATTATTTTATATTTTAAGTTCACTACTATATGTAACCCTAGTTTCAGTTCTGGAAAACAATCAAACAAAACAAACAAAGCATTACTGAAGCTTAATATAGAAGCTTAACTCATAGCAAGTGTATGATATTAATGCAATTAACATATCTCTACTTTCAACAGTTGTATGAGTTTATGTATTATGTAAATGTTAATTTTTGGTGACATTTATTCTTTTAGTTTTATGACATTACAGAACAGTGATACATTTATTTCTAATATCCTGAATTTAGTATCATATACTCAATGAGCGCTATTATTTACCTTTTAAGCTCCATTGCATTGCTTCGGTTTTCTTTCAATTTTATCATACTGATATAGTTAAGCATAATCTTTTTTATCTATTGAAAATTGATATGCCTCTATCAAAAAAGGTGAAGCACATGTACTTAAAATGATTTAAAAACATTGAGAAATGTTAAAAATGATTTAAAAACATTGAGAAATTATATATATATATATTCATTATCAAGTTCGTGTGTATAAGACAGCAACAGATTTTTAGTTTCCATCTGTAGCCTAAGGGCTATATCTCCACCACATAAAGAAGGTGTGTGAGTTGGCAGAGGGATGTTGTGCCAGATCTTATATCAACATGTACCAGCACATCAGGGCATTATCACACCATCCTCATTGCCTTGGTTAGAATGTTTTTCAGTGTAGTTCATAACAAAACCAGCTGATTTGTCTGTCCAATTCCACACTCATTCTCCTATTTAGGACAGCACCAAACTGTATATACATACTTATTTAAAGGTTCAAGATGTGTGGATGGGTAAATTTCAACAAATCTGTACCCATGGAGAGGCTTCTTTTGTCCTGGATTACAACAGTCCCATAAATACCAATATGGTTTAAAGATTTAAAGCCATTACTATGTTCAGCAGAGGAAAAGCAGAGTCAAAGTATGTCTTCAAGTGTGTTGAGCTAGTGCTGTAAAACTTCATTCCTGTGGGCTAGGTTAGAGCCCAGTTTGGACAGCCCATTCCTGTGGGCTAGGTTAGAGCCCAGTTTGTGGAGAGCTGGGGAAAATACTGCTTTCATTGCTGTTATTTCAGGAAGTCACACAGATAGTAGATCAGTTTCACTCCTCTGTAATTCCCTAGGCATTAGGGTAGACTAGCTGCGTAAGGCAAATAAATGATCTTTCAGAAATATACAATGGTGTACATTACTGCTGCATTCCTCTGGAAGATGCCTTGACCTTTCAAGCAGACTGCCTCCTAGTCCACCAAAATTATCTCTTTATTACTCACAAAGAATCACAGCCTACCTTACTAAGCTACCTTTATTTACGTAATTGTCATCATTGTTGTGGTGCTCAATTTTATATTTACCTACTGCCAATTTCCAACTGAATAACATATTTCTAGCATAAAAAAATAATAAATAAATAAATAAATAAAATCCTGGGCTGCTTTTCCTTCTCTCGTTTGTGAAAATAAATTGATTACATAAATAAATAAATAAATAAATGAGGTTTTAGAGTTTATGGCTTAAAAAATGTTGTAAATTTTGAAGTGCATGTTATTTTTGCCATTTTTTTTCCTTTAGGAACATGAAAGTTAGGGAACTGCAGGCAACTGTCTTCACCACACATGGTACAAGTGTTTTACAGGAAGTGAGACTAACAAAAAAGAACAAACTTGCCAAAACTAGAAAAAAGTTTGTAGATGGGCTTAGAATCAAGTTAAGCGTTTTTTCTTCTCACAGCTGAACTTTGTCAGAGTGTTTCCACCAAAACCAATCTACATTAGAGGCCAGGCATGAGATAGCTGAAATTAAATCTGACCCTCATAACTGAAAGCAGCTCCAGAGGGATGTCAACCACCTCCCTTCTCCCATCTCATTAGTAGATACCTGTAGCTGATGAAAGACTACCAAGGGCTAAGAACAGCCCTGTTTCCTTTTTAGCCATTGTAATTCCCTTTCTTCTTAGACAGAGAATATTGACATAGGGATCTATGACTACATGGCTCCCACAACCATCCCTGCTCTGCAACATTTCTCCTGTGGTTGGTTTGTAAAGTACAATGCAGCTATTACCCCATTCTAGATGACCAGCAGTCTGACTACAACCTCAGGTAAAATACAGGAATGAGGGTTTCAACAGAGAGTTCAAATTTATTGAGAATAATTTAAAATATGGGGAAAAAACAAAGGTCCTTTTGTGGTACAAAACTGTTACTACTAGTGTTTCCCCAAATTGTACAAATATTATTTTTTTCCCAAATATTAAATAAAAGTATTAAAAGCTTGTTCAAAAAAAAAAAAAAAAAAAAAAAAAGAAAAGCAAAGACATATCATTTGTACTACCCTCTTCAGACCTTCAGACTACCAAAACCAGTCGGATAAGCATATTTCTGCTTCTTTAGGTGACAAATTATGTTGAAAAGATGAAATAAAAGGTTAATTTCTCTTATCTCATAGGCTTGGGTTTCTATATAGAATCAACAGCAAAAAAAAAGAAAAAAGAGAATATTTCTCTTTTTTTTAACCTCTTTTGTAAGCAGGCCATTTAGAGAAATGTTATTAACAAGAGAACCGTGGATCCCTGAGAGAGTACTTTTTAGTAAATTGCAGTCTGCATGGAAAAACAAATCATTGAGAACCATTCTGCTAAGTTCTTCCATTAGTTAAGGGCGAGTAGTTCTGATAGCAACTTACTGAAAAATTCTGGCAACTTAGTGCTGCAAATGCCTGCAAAGTAGTTAATTAACAATAAAGGTACATCTGTCATCAAATAACTTTTTTATTTAACCATTTTTCGTTAAGGTGTTCTGACACTACATACATACTATAAATGTTGTATTTTACCTCAGACCAAGACAACTAGCCATTTCAGAAATTATACATATGTTTCATAAGACAATAGGGCCAATAAAGGAATGAACTTTCTTTTTCTTACATATGAATATCATTTCCACTTTGGCTCTTTGATTTCTGGTGTTCCACAAATAGAAATATAGTGTTTTTTTCCCATGTCTGGAAGTATAAACCCAACTGTCATCCAGAAAGGATACCCAGAAAATTGTGCAAGCACTGAAGAGCAGATATCCATACTAACAAGGGGCTAGCCTATAGCCAGGAAACAACAATCTAGCTAGCAACAAGCCAAAGCTGTCATTAGATTTGTTTTTTATTTCTTCAGCAAGGCAATATCAAAATCATGCAACATCTAAATATTTAGTAACAAACAGCCTTGAAAAATATCATCTATGTTGTATTAAAATGCATGGGAGAACATGTCCTGATTAGCCAAGGTTTCTATATAAAAATCAGTGTTTAAGCAATTATGACAACAGCTATAAAGTGGCCAGTGTAATCCTAAAGGCTAGATGAAGACTTGAGCTATTTCCATATTTAAGATGCTTCAGATCCATATTTATGCTTGGGGCTCATTAATAAACAGGGATAGTTTCACTCAAATATATGCATCTCTGATCCCTCAAATCAGTCAAAATCAAAGTTTCATTAAGAACTAAGACAAGGTACAGTTAAAGGGAAAACCATGGAGAAGGATCTCCTGGTTAGTTGTCAGATATCTTTATTTTTTCCTTTAATTTCAAAACTATTTTTGTGCAGAATTTGAAACAACAAATCAATATTCACATTCTTTGAAATAGCTTACTAATATGTATTGTTTATATACTTTTTGTGTGTGAGGTCAATAGGTTAATTACACAAGTTAAAACTATAAATTGTCTAGAGACTACTTCACTATATAAATAAACAAAATATCCTGTAAAGTGTATTTAACATCCATGCAATATATGCTTTATTCAGTGGTATTGCTGAAAAAGCAGTGGGGATTTTTGAAGTAATTTTCTGTGCTTTCTGCTTGAGAAAGTCTGCAGCCTCAGTCATTTGTATTTGAAGTTGATTAGGGTGAAGTCAGAGAGCTCACATTTTTTTTTTTTTTTAACAGCTTTTGAGAGTGTTTAGCTCAGGGGCAGGAAGAAGAAAAACAAATATTCCTTACAAATATTTTGTCTTGAAAGAATTTCCCTGAAAGTACAGCAACGTGTGTGGTCGGGTGGAAAACGCATACTGCTCTACTGACAGCCACATCTTCAGACAGTTGGTAGTTAATGAATGCAGTCTTTGATAGATGTTTTTCTGATCAAATTGTCACTTAAAATGTCTACCTTAGAACTTAGATTAAATTTCTGTAGAATTTTATCATTCGTGCTCAAAAGGTTAGTAACTCACTAATACTGATATTACCTGTATGATGAGAATTTAAAAAAAAAAAAAAAAAAAACAAAAAAAAACAACAAACATTTAAAACATAGGTAATTTCCAGATTTTTTTTTGTCCATTTAAACAGTATGTGCTCTGAAATTACAGTCTAACATAGACTATATTTCTTTATTGGTAACAGCAGTGGTGCTTAAAATAAACTAGAATACACATTAATTGTTGCTTCAGTTTCCCTTAGAAATTACTTTAATTAAACTCACATCATCTGTGTTTAGCATACAATACTAAAGCAAAACTGGAAACTAAATTAATTTGCTTTACATGAAGCCTGCAGTTAAGTGAGTTTGTATTCCTTCAATAAATATCATGTGTCCTTTTTTTTTTTTTTTTTTTTTAACCTTCAAAAAGATCATGCATAGAAACACAAAAATTATCGGGTAGGAGAACAGGCATCTTCGGCCAGTTCATGCAAGGAACATATGAACCTCTGCATTAACTGTACATAAAATGAAAAATATATATATATACATACCAATCTTGCAAGGATTCTCTGTGTAGAGAACCTCAAGGAAACATTTAAATGAAGCTTCTCAGCAGTTACTTTTGTTAGCATTGTGCAAATTCAAAATACTTCAGAGGGAGAGGACATTTTCAATACTAAAAATAATACCTAGGAAAATAAATGTGTTATTGTGTTTTAATTCTGAAAATTCCTCCCTGTTCATTTTTTATTAATATTGAAAAGTTCAGCTTTATATTCTATCTGAGGTTTGTTATGATTCCTCTCTTACAAGAGTAAATAGTAATAATCATGTATATTACAGCAGCTTGCAATTTTTACTCTAATATACATTATGGCTGTTAATTTAGATGCTGTTTAGGTAAGACTGATTTGAATTGTTCTTTTACCTATCTTAACAGTTGTTAACTAATCAGAAAAAGTGAAGTTTTATCTCAAAAAAAAAAAAAAAAAAGAAAGTAATCTGAGCAGTGGTAATGTGGTGCTCCACATAGATGGCTTCTTATTTGTTTTGTGTATCAAAATGTATATATGGAACAACAAAATTTCACAAAAAAAATATGTTCAGAGGAATGTAGAATCAATTGTGACATATAGGAATATAACCTACCACTATTAAAAACTTTTATTCCTCCTTCTTATAAATTATCTCTTACCTATATGAACTTAGCATGGGAATTTTCATTTTCTGTGTTTGATGTGTTTTCAGGAATCTGATACCTGTCATGACTCTTGCCTGTTGAAGATGTAGTGTTTATGAAGGTAAAAAACAAGAATTCCATTGCACTGTTCTGTGGCAATACATACCAGGAGAGAAAGCAAACTCATGTTCTTCTGATTGCATGAGTACAATAAGATTAAATACTATAATTTTTATATATGCCTTATAAATCTGAACAAGCCCAAGTGACAGGTTGAAAGTGGTTGCTTTTCAAAACAAATGGTACTTAAGAATTTGTAAGTTTTCATTTTCCTAGTTTAAACCTCTGTTTCATTTATTACTCAAACAAGAGATTCTTGTTTTGATACATGAAAATTGGCACCAGCCACATATGCATATTCCCCAGCTACTCATAGCCATTTATTCTTATATGGCTACTAATTGCACAGCTGCTAATCTCTTTTACGGACTAAGCCATATTGTTTGTGTTATTTATATCAAGTAAGCATCTTGTTCTTATTCAGAGGGAAACAATGAAGTCTTTTGTGTAAAGATACCACATCTTCAAAGCACTGTGTTTGCATATGGAAATTATGCAAAGAAGGACAAGGATGATTAAGGCTTATAATAGTGTGCTGAGGCCCCTGACCAAAACTTAAAAACCAAAAGCACAACAGGCTAAAACTGTGACCTCAAATGAACACGTACATGTATCATAAATACACATGTATATCTCTTCCCCCTTCACTTCCTCATACTATGTCTCTCCTGTTTCAAGTACTTGGTGTCTTACCTCTTTACAGATATAAAACTTCCCACCTGGGGCAAGTCAACATATCTACCTTAGAAAAGCCCTGCCTGGATCCTGGAAAAGCTTGTGGTATGATGGATTCCTCAGGTGTATTTAATATGTGTATTTTTAATATATGTTGCAGCTGTAAAACTGGCCTGATCACAATCATAGCAGTAATTGATTGAATTTCAAAACCAGAAGGATTTGGAATACCTTTTAATTGTTTAGTAGTGAAAGTGTTTTCCCAGGCAGTAAGTAAGCTGAATTCAGTGTCTTTCTTAGCATGTTTCCTGGAAGATTGTTCTGACTAAAAGGAAATGAACATTTCAGTAATTTTTTCCCCTTCAGTCTTGAAAAATGGATAGCTTTATCTGATCAAAGTTATTTGAATCAGTTAAGGCTACAAAGAGTATAATGTGGGACTACTTTCAAAAATCAGAAATCAGCAAGAAATATATATATACATGTATATATGTGTTATTTTATTACAATTTACAATTCAGTTCTGCAAAAAAAGATTAATATCTTTTAAAAAAGATTTACATCTAACATATTTGCATGAGTTGCTGAAAGAGGCAGTTGAATATTTTTGTTTTGGCTTTGTTATCTAACCAAACTTTCACCCAAATATTATTAGTGACTAATTAATAATACCTTTCTAATCAGAACTTATCAAATTATACCTAATTTTGGAGACAAGTAGAATGGGAGGAAGAATAGAGTGCAGAAATGTAAGAAAAGAGAAAATCATGCTGTAGGCATATCTGTGTCAGGACAGAGAACCTGGACCTTTTGTATACTACCATCACCTGGGTGAAACTTTTGCAATATCTGTTTCATTCCTATTTGTTAAAATATCAAAATTGTGAATGTTGACATCTCAATGAAAATGATAGTTCTATTTTAAACTGTAACTGAAAGAGCTATTGCTGTATTTAAATGACACTTTTTTTTTTTTTTTCCACTGACAATTTTACTGTACTATAGGAATATAGTTCATCAGTATCTACAACTCGGGTGTTTAATTTCACCTGGCATTTAATAAGAATCACATCACATTAAAAAATGGAAGGAAAAATAAAGAATTTAAAGAATGTTGTGACTGATTTCTGATACTCTTGGCTTTCTCTTGAAATCTACATCTGTCTTTGGAAACTTACTTTAATTCGGGTAAACTTCATCACAAGACGTGTGTTTCCTTTTTTCAGAATCTTCATGTAAGGAAGATAACTCAGAACCTGCCACTGAAAAGAAACATCTTTAAGTTGCACAGACATTTAAGGAAGAAAGTGAAACAATGAGAAAGAGAAATGCAGTGGCTCTTGAAAAGAAAAGAAACTGAAAAGAGTCATATGAAGAGGGAGAATATTTTGTTTATTATTGTGAAGGACATTAAACTGTCCAGCAAGAAGCTATTTTCAGCATATATAGTCATTCAAGAAATACTTGGTCCAAGAAAATGCAGTTAGTGAACTAACTTAAAGTTGCCTGATTACTGTTCCTATAAGTAGCTAGCATCTGTGTTGTAACTCTGGCTATCTAAAGCATTTGACATAACTTCTGTTTATAAATAACTCTTACATATGACATAATTCAATTTAGAAACAAGTTGAATTTCATTTCATGGCAGAATTTTCCAAGCATTTAATTATGCTTAATATTCTTCAAAGCCTGTTTGTGGGTAGTGCAACTGAAAGAGAGGACTCACACCAAGTATTTCCTGTGACGTGCATCATACTGGAACAACTGGGCAATGATCATGATTTTTTTTATACTTTCATAATTTTTCACTCTCAAACAATGCTGAATGCAGGTAAACTAGCTCAGTGAACCATTTTTGACTTGCACTTCTTCACTTAGACTTGAATTCATAAAATACCTGATACATTGAATTAAATATTCCTATTACAAAAGAATTCCAATTAAGTTTTAGATATGGGCCTACAGACAATTGTGACTGTTTCATGTTTTAAGATTGGACTAAGGGTGTTTCTGAAAGTACAGAAACGAAAACCAGTATTGGATTCTAACAACTCGCTCAAAATAGGTGCTTTCTGAAGCCAGAAAAAAGCACATGAAATTTTAGGATCATATCTGATTCTGCTAATACTCAGATTAAGTATTGTGCTGCTGCTTTATTTGTATGTGAGGATTAGAAGATTAATTGTCTCTGATTGTATTAACTAAAGCTATAAACATTAGGTAATGAACAATTTAAAAGACTATTTCAAAGAGTACCTGAACAAGTGCACAAACACTGTGACCTCTGCATATGTATTTTGCTGCACCAAAACAATTAATTGATGTGTTCATTCATTCACATTAATCTCTAGATACCATTCAAGTACAGTAATGATGAGACTGTGTAAACAACATGGAGTCGTAAATCATCTTAAAATTACTGAATCAGTTGAATTATATGATCAGCTGTTAAATCATTTTTTTTTTTTTTTTTTTTCAGTTCCTAGCTACCTTTCATGAAAATTTGTTCAAGTGTTTTCAGTAGCAATCAACTAAAGGGCACATCTTAGTAACTGTTCAGGACTAGCATCAATTAAGTATATCTCAAAAATCAGATACAAAAAATTAAGTATTATTTTCTGCAGGAATTAGAGCTATTCTAAAGATCCTGACAGATATAACAGGATACTGAGCACATAAGCCAATGGATCATCATGTTTACTGTGCAAATTGACATCAGAACTGAAATTGTAAATATTTTCAGTATATATTTTCTCTACTACTTTCATTACTTTTTCAACAATGTATGACAAACATAGTATGTCATAGTTGATTCTTATATAATTTATAACACAGTTATCAGAAGAATTGCTTCAAACAATCTCAGCAACCTAAATCCCAAACTTGAAAATGCTTGAAAGAATCTTCCTCGCAACACCCACACAAAAATGCTTAAGAGAACTCAAAAACTTTTAAAAAGGCTCAGTAGCTGTGTCCATGTCTGACCTGGAAAAAAAAAAAACACACGTCTCACTTCTCAGGGAAAATCATAGCAAGACATCCACCAGTTTTAAAATTTGAAACTTGTCTAAAGTGTTTTCTTAGGTTCCACAGCTATTTTTTTGGTTTTTATTGTTGTTGTTATTGCTGTTGTTGTTTTGTTGTTGGTTGGTTGGTTGGTTGGTTTGGTTTGTTGTTGTTTGTTTGTTTGTTTGTTTGTTTTGTAATTTGACCATGAATTCTTATTTTTTCACACCTTCAAATGATACCACCCTGACTGAAGGTAATATAGGTTAGACCAGTGAAATATTTTTGATGTACACATTCCATACTGTAGTACTTATATTGATTTTCTGTACCACACTTCCAAACACAGCATTCAGTCCTTTTTCCTGTGCATTGTTTCTCATGTACTGACTCAGGCCAAAATGCAATAAAAGAGACCAAATGCAGGTAAAAGAATGTCATTTAGGGTATTAAAATCACCTTGTTTAAGGTCAACTTCATATCTGCATCAACTTCCCAAGGTATTCTGACTCATGTCAGTGGAGACAGGAGCAAGATGTATGATTTTCCATTGCAGAAAATACCAGCCAGTTCATGTTTTCAACAGTGTGTCTTGGTGAGGGGAAAGAATTTGCTAAGTGTAAGAGAAATTGATCATTTCTACTGGTGTTTTTCTTTTGTCTTAAATGGATGGAAATGTTGCTTTCTGCTTCTAACTACCTAGCATAAAACAGGATACTAAGCTGATAGCACTTGCCTTTTTAGTACACAAGTCCAGGCTACCTGTTGTCAGTACTCATCATAAAGGTAAAAATAAAACAGCACCATATATTTCAAGCTTTCCAATGCTTCTAGAACTGGGAAGAAGAAACTCATGAGGAATATATCTCTATAGCTGTATTATATATATATATTATATATATATATATATATAAAATACATATATATATATATTTTAAATATATATATATATATTATATAGTGGTCCAACACTAAAAGAGGTTGTTTATAGTTTCAGACAAAGTGCTCAATATTTCTAACTCGCAGTTTTCCTCTTCCACTTCTGTAACCTCAGCCCATTCTTACAAGATTTAGCCTTTAAAAGCACTCATAAGTCACCAAGAAGTAACTGTCGAAAAATATCTACTCTCTCCCAGCTACATGCACAAAAAAATATTGAAGAAAGGTTCTCTCTGTGCCAGGCAGACAATTTATTAAAATGCGAATGCTCAGTTTTTAACCTGAGGCTGTGAAAAAGAAAATATCTGCTAATATATTAGTGAATGGAGAGGGGCAGATTTCCCAAGATATGTAATAATATCCCCATGAAATCTAGGGGAAAAATGCAGCCACAGATCTTTGATTAAAATATTTATCACCCTGCAAGAACATTAAACATAATAAACCTCCTTTTTTTTTTTTTTTAAAAAAAAAAAAAAAAAAAAAAGGTTAAAATATTTTTTTCCTAAATTTAAAGTTATAAGAAAACAAAACCTTTGAAAATTCACAGTCAAAGTATCCAAATTAGTTTAGCTTTATGCTACAGGGAAGTCAGATACTTTCCTCAAAAGATGGAAAAGTCCCCTGTAGGACATTAATTGTACATTTTCTTTCACACAAACTTTGTTCTCAAATAGCTGATTAAGAACTTAGCAGGGCATGTGAATACTTGAAGTGAAGCAAGCCCAGTACACTATAGAGGAGCTGTGGCTGTGGTATAGAAAGTGCAAGAAGATTGCCATGGGGGACACAATTTGGTGGAAATCCAGTAAATGGTATTTGGTAAGAAAAATGACTAAGTAAAGGAGTCTGTGGAAAAAATCACCCTCAGATATAAATAAATGAATGAGTATTTATAAAACTCTAAACTCATTGATAGTTGCCAAACAGAAATGGGTGTTTGTTTAACTAAATTTTTAATATACTTTGCCTATCACAGAAACAAACCTCTCCTACTCTCAGAATAAGCTTTCTCCAAATTTTCTCTACATTGTACAGATATCATCAAATTCACATTGTAATATTAATATAAATGGACAAACTTCAACCAAGATATTCCTGTGAATTCATTCCTGGGTCTTCTTTGCAGTACCATTTAAGACTCTCACAAATCTCTGCTATCTCAGTTAAATAACAGGTTGCCCTTACAGACCTTGCCTGTTCTACCTTATTGCCTCAATCAGCCCATGTGGTATCGTCCAGCATGATTTGTCCTAAGTACTAGTAAAACAAACTAGATAAAGGGCTTTTAAACTAGCTAGATAAAGTAACATGCCTACTTACAGAGAGGACAATCATTTAATGTTTACTCCAATTATTTACATAAGTAATTGGCACCTTAATAGTAGGTCACACTGCTTCCTACTAACAGCTGTTGTGAAACATTGTTGTATCTATGTGAGAGAAGGCATTGAATACACAAATACCCCAGGAAGGTACCTTCAACATTTGGCTGTTTAGACCTTGTTTTATGACATGACTGTTAATACAGTACAGTTATGTAGTATATAAACAGTGTCAAAGAGAAAAGATTCATGTTTCTCTTGGATAGAAACAGAATTTTCACATACAGTGTTGTATTTCATATTGTCCATAGGGAAAAAGAAAAGAAAAGAAAAGGAAAAAAAAAAAGGAAAAAAAAAGGAAAAAAAAAAAGGAAAGGAAAGGAAAGGAAAGGAAAGGAAAGGAAAGGAAAGGAAAGGAAAGGAAAGGAAAGGAAAGGAAAGGAAAGGAAAGGAAAGGAAAGGAAAGGAAAGGAAAGGAAAGGAAAGGAAAGGAAAGGAAAGGAAAGGAAAGGAAAGGAAAGGAAAGAAAGAAAGAAAGAAAAGAAAAGAAAAGAAAAGAAAAGAAAAGAAAAGAAAAGAAAAGAAAAGAAAAGAAAAGAAAAGAAAAGAAAAGAAAAGAAAAGAAAAGAAAAGAAAGAAAAGTGCAGCACAAAATGTTAACATTCTATAGCTGTTACATACTTATTGTGTACTGGTGCTAATAAAATGTATCTGAAAGATCCATGTGAAGACTACCACAGACTTGTATGAAATAGCTGGATCCTGAAGCATTACAGTACCTGAAACTGCATTCAGCAGTTCAAAGCTTGCTGGGGTATGTTGATATGAATACCTCCAGCTCAGTCCATATGCAGTCTGGGTATTCCCAGCAGAATAGTCATGTTACCCCTCAGATTCATTCTCCTACGCTATATTCCTGCCATTGTAAGAAAGTAATCACAGACACTCCCCTGTATCTTAGCAAAGACCATAGTATAGAAGTCACTCTGTAATATTCCTGTATTGAAATATTGAAAGAAAGTAGAACTGGTCAAACTATCTTCTTCAGCTCTTATTCTTTAAGATATCCAACAGAATTTTTGTAGCATTATTTTGGAACTATTTATTGGAAACAACCATTATGAAGACTTTAGATTTTTTGTCTAAAGCAAAATACTAAGTTATTGTAATGATTAATACACTATTACATTTTCCCATTGAAAGAAATAATACCATCAACTTTCCTAATTGAAAACCACATAGAAAAAGATATTAGAACTGCATTTTTAGATTAAAAAAAAAGGGGGAAGGGGGGGGGGGAGAGGAGGAGGAAGAGGAAGAGGAAGAGGAAAAAATGAAGACATGTCTAATTGCTAATTAGCAACATGGTTATCATGTGAATTTCTAACTGGCAATTTGTAAAATATTTTTATCTAGAAAATGTCTGTTCTTGCAAAACAATGCGTCAGCTTCCGAGCTAATGTAAAAAATGTTAACATCAATGAAAACAGGTTTTATTTTATTTTTGTTTTTGAGAGTTTGTTTCTAGTTGTTTCTCTTGTTTCTTTTTTTTTTTTTGACATACAGATTCTAAAGAAGTCAAAATAGTTCTTAAGCAGATAACTATGTCCACTGAATTTGTTACAACTTTAAAATAAAATAAAATAAAAGAAAATAAAATAAAATAAAATAAAATAAAATAAAATAAAATAAAATAAAATAATATTTTGGGGGAGTTACTGCCTGGGAAGGTTCTGTGAGGATGGAAACTGCCTCTGAACTTAATATTTTATTTATAATTAGACTGGAAATAGAACTTGGCACTCAGGTTAAAATGGTGAACAATAATTTGTCAGAGCATGCCAATCACTTTGTGAGTTCCCTTCTGCTGCTTGATAAGTGTTATTGCTTTTGCTGTCATTGTTTGTAAATGCTAAAGACATGTACACATTGTAATTACAGATTTATCATATTTCAGCGATTATGGTTCTGCACATTTCTCAAACAAATAGTTAAATAGTGGCTCCACTGCCAGAATATTCATTCAATAGCTCAGCAAACCACCAGTTAGGTTTGATTATACAGAATAATTACATGGCATAAGCACTGAAATTAGAAATTCATAATGTAAAATGATTATTTCTAACATGGAACTAAATTGAATAAAAAAGGCTTTACTGATCTGGAACAGATCTTACTGTTGTATGATCTGAGTTGGCCTAATCTTTTTTTTCCATCTAGCAAAGCTTGAAAAAGCTAACAGTCTGCTCACCTCTTTGTTAAAAATCAGCCAACAAGTTACTTTTTACATACCAGATGTTTCTTCCTTTCATGTGAATATGTAGCTACATGAAGCAGAAGCAGATGCCAGCACAGATGATAGCTGAATTATCTAGCATATTTTAGCTCTACAAAATAGTAATATTGGTATTTGATGACAATATAGAATCCAAAGTAAAATTTGGTAATGTAAATTCTGTGCCTTATTGCATTAGATAAAAGATAGTTTAAATTAAAATTATAATAATAATATTTAAATGGCAAACAAACCAAACAAGCTAATAATAATAATAATAACAACAACAATAATAAATACACACACAGAATTAATGTTCAGAAGCAACCTGAGGGGAGCTAGTGGAGTTCACTTTACATTTGTCACAGTCTGGAGCTGTATAAATATACATATAAAAGGAAGAAAACTTATAAGTGTATAAGACCATAAATTTTGAACATTTTAGGTTTGCTTGGTCTGAAACTGACTATTTAAATTGAGGGGAAAGGATCAAACATTTTTAGAAAAAAAAAAAAAATTAAGAGAGTTCATCTAAAAAGATCAGCTGTCGCTTTCTAACTCATTTCATATAATAATAATACATAAAATAAAATTATAATACATAATATAATATATAAAATTATAATTCATAATATAATATAATACATAATAATATATATGAAATTATATATGATACGTAATGATGTATTATGTATTATAATTTTATATCTTTTTTCATCATTTCTTTTTAAATAAAACAGTAGTATCCAATAAGATACTACAGTTCCTTTTCCTAAGTATTGAACATAGATTTAAGGTAAAAATCTACAAATATGCATAGCTTTGTATCCTTATTCTTGAGAACTCTCTATGGAAGTAAAACTCTATATAAATATGTTTGTAGGGTGAGGCCCTTTGGGATCTTTCTGGCACTTTTTTTTCATAGACCCTGTCAGTACTGCCACCTACAGTTATGGTTGCTTTAAATTTTCAATTACAAAACTTTCTTTTGTTGAATTATAACTTTAAAAAATCTAATATTTTATATAGAAGTTGTCTTAGGTTGGTTGCCACTATTACTGATTCCAGCACAAAGAGATCTACCATTTCTGATGGTATAATGTGATGTATATATTTTCTTTCTGTTAGAAAGAGGAAAAAAAAGGAAAAGACTACAAATCCATAAAACTGTTTATAATAATCTTATTGAAAAACTCAATTACTCACTTGTTTCAGGTCAAATTTGACAAGTCCATCTATGGTGAAGAACCCTATGAAGGGGAAAAAAAACAACAATGCATAGTGAGAATTTTGAAGTGGCAAGAGGAAAAAAATAAATGGAAAATCAGAGGGAAACTGAAAAGGAGATTGGGCTGAGGACTGAAACAGAGATGGAAGAGTGGAAAACAACTGAGCCAGTCTTGGAGAAAACCTGTTAGATTTTTATTTACTTATTTATTTTTAAAGGTATTATTATTGGTTAAGTGACTGTAGACATCTAGACGTATACATTATCATTGATTTCTAATTTGCAGTTATATATCTCTACTATCTCCTGTATAGACAGATCAGCTAAGATCACAGCAATTATGTATCTCTTTCAGGAAGATTGAAAAAATTAAGCTGTGTTCTGGAGTTGTACTTTACAGAAATGTGGGCCCCAGCCATTGCCTTTTGAAGTTTTTGAAGTTCACTATTACTCCCCCAAATCCTTGAAATTATCTGAACATCTCCATTATTAACACAGTAAAAACAAATCAAAATGTTTTCTAGGTTGTTATTCTTATTGAAATATAACTCCTGGTTAATGGCTGCTTAATGGTTGTTCAAATATAGTAGAATATAAATATAAATAAATATAAATATAGTAAATGTAGAATAACTAATAGACTAAAAAATTTACACTCAAGGCTAAACTAAATAACTAAAGAATTATGAAGTGTTTTTGTTGATGGTGATGGTAGTTTTTTTTTCCCTCTTAGAATGACACAACTTCTTTTTCTCCTTTCAACTGCCTTACAAAAATAATGCAATGCAAAACGATCAGAAATGTGACTTCAAGGAAACAAAGTTTCTATTACTTGTGAGTACCCAAAAGTATCATCCTGTGGAGAGTTTCCAGAATATATCTTCCTTTTCCTCCCTTATGCCTATGTAGGAAATGGTCTTATTTCCCAGAATTTCAGGGGATCCCAACCAAACAACCACTTCACTTATTCATCTATGACCCGTGAAATCTAAGAAAGCATATGCTGCACAGGTGCTTTATGCATGCACTGTAAATCTGATGTATCTAATACATATGTAAACTTTCACTTTTGGACCCTTGATGCTTTGGTGCTTGCTGAATGCTCAGCCAAAACAAATTTTTGGATATGCATTTTATCAAATAAAGTGGCAGCAAAAAGCCCAAGAAAAAACAGCAAATGCATATATGGAGGCATATGTACTGACAGTATGTACATTCATAAAAAATACTTGAAACATAGTAAAAACAAATCAAAATGTTTTCTAGGTTGTTATTCTTATTGAAATATAACTCCTGGTTAACGGCTGCTTAAAGGTTGTTCAGAATATATTTATAACCCTAAGAAACAAAACAGAACTTGAAAGACAATGTTTGTCTTAAGACAACCTTTCCTCACTCCTCTAGATCTCTGATTGTCTGAAAGACAGATGATCAGTTTAGAGACTTCCATGAAAAAGCAAATCTACAAAAAAAAAAAAAATATTACTTTGGTCAAAATACCAAATTTGGATCAACAAACACATTCTAGCTTCAACTAAATTGAATGTTTACTGAGCCCTCTAGCAGGAACACTCTGGAAACTCAATTATTAATGAGATGTGGTAAATCTTATGTGCCTGAAAACTCTCTATATTTAATTTACTGGTGCCTTCCTAATTCATCTTGTTCTACTAGCAAGGGAACCAAACCAATGATCTAAATGGTGCTTCTTCCATGTCTCTGATTGGTGAATGCACATTCTTTATGCTCATTATCACTAAGTGAGTTATTGTATCAGGACCATACCAATATGCAAAGATGTAAATACCTATGAGTAGTAGGACTATTTTTTTTCAAAATGATTAGTATTTAAGTAGCCAGAGGGAGATTTACTAATATTTAAACATGAACAGAATTAAAATCATCACTGAGTTTTGTTTCTTTTTTCATTATTGCTGTTCACCCTAAATATATTTTTAAGTTGATCACATTTCTGTAGTGAAGCTAAATTCCAATTACAGGAGGCTTTCAGTGCTATGAGAAGTAGTGAAGTGTCTGAAATATTTCAGTATGTATGGAATAAAACTGTGAAACTGTTAATAGAGAATATATAACAACAATAATTTTTTAACACATCACATAGGCATGAAACATATTTTTAGTGTATGTTCCTCATTGACTTTAAGGCTGATCAATGCAATATTGTTCTACAGTTTCCCTGACTGATTGTAATCACTAATTTTTAAATAAAGTTTGAGATTCAAAGGACTTCTTTTGTTCTTACATAAGTCGTATACTGCCAAAACACCTTTTCTCCCTACCACTCCATCCTTTGAAACTGTCACACACAAGGTTTCCTATTCCATCTGGGGCCATTCCTCTGTTTAACCTTGGGATAAACTATTTCTTTCCATGGATGGACTACTAAGGAGATCTTGAAAGATGTGATAATTTTGATTAAGAAGCACTGTTTGTGAGACACTTAAAAGCATATGCTTTACAAGAAGTATTCTAATAGTGTACATATATTTACATAAGTATACTTACCAGGTATGTATTATCACACCTGGAATAAGGTGGGACACTTACCATAGGATTGTTTCTGTATGAAATGAAGAGGTGCAAATTGAGTATTTTCACTCGGGGTTCCTATTTATTTAATTAGATAATTCTAGATTTTATTATTATAATCTAGATAATTATTATAACATTTGTATTATATATTATAATATATATTATAATATATTATAGTATATTATAATATATATTATTATAATTAGACTACTATAATCTAGATTTTAATTATCTAGATTATCTAATTATCTAGATAATTAGATAATTTAATTAGATAATTTAATTTTTAGAAGTTCATTCATCAGGACTTTCTGTCCTGAAAAAAAAATAATAAAACTAGTAAGGACTATAATACCTCTAAATAATTGCTGACGTTTTTTTTCCCAAAAAGAGGAATTTGTTGTTGAAAAGACTGAAATGCTTCCATTTTTCCTGTATTGAAAATCTGGCACATAAAATTATATTCTCAGTGAAGCACACCTTTAAAAGCTCATCAATGTTTTGAAAGAGTGTTTGCGTTTGTGTTGTTGCTGTTGTTTTTTCCCAAATCACTTATCACTTCCACAGTTCTCCTTTACTGTATGAAAATATATTTTTTCCTTCTTTTATGCTCTTGTACATCATTTTATGCCACCAATGCAGTTTCAAAGGGAAACCTCCTACACACGAGGAGTTAGGCATGGCAAATTGTTGGCAAAGGCACAGCAGCATTTACAAGAAGAAAGAAAATAACAACAACAAAACAAAAAAGGAAAAAACAATGTGAAATATTTAATGGAGGAGGTTCCATTGCTATACAGGTAAAAATTGTATTCTCAGAATACAATTAAGCGTTGTATTCTCTAAAGCTTTCTTAAATGTGATAAATTTTGACAAACCTAGAAGTGAAACAATATTGTTATAATGCAATATTGTTTTCTATAAGGTATATGACACAGAATCAATACACTTTTGTCAATGCAACTTTAAAAATCACGTAAGTACAAAATAATAGTATAATAAAAAAATTAATTCTTATTGTTCATAGCCAAGTACCTAACTGCACAACAAACAACTTCAGTATGCTGTATAACTCAAGGCTACTTGAAAAGGGTATTGAATTTTCTTTCATGTCCTAAAATTAAGATTCTAACTACAATGGAGATTCTAATACTGTGGTGCAAAAGAGACCTAAATCGGAAGACCAGACATCTAGTGAGAGTATTGAAAAAAACCTTTAAAAATATTCTCTGAAAACTACTGTGTTACACGTAATGTACATCTTTTCCTAAATATATCTTTACCTAACAAAAGGAATAAAAAAATAAATTTTGACAACTCCAGATAATCTTAGCACTTCTTTGTAGTTGGCAAAGAGTTCACTTCAACTTCAAAAACAAGGTAAAGAGACATTCAGACATTTCTATTTTTTTTTTCCAGCAATGATTCTGTATAAGGGATCTTAATTTGGATAAAGGGTCCTTAATTTGATCTAATATTACTATAAAAATAATAATAATAATAAAAAAAAAGACACGAAAGAGACAGGTAGAAGAGGATGAGTTTAAAACCATAATATTGGAATTTTAAAGAACTATGGAAAACATAAAATATCCATTCTTTGCTGTTACTTGATATCACAGAAAATGTTATCCTATTTAATCAGAAAATATTCCTCCTTAATTACACGCATATAGTATTTAATGGCAATTTTGCCTTCATATGAGGCTGTATTTGACTTGATATCTTTGTTTTGTTTACATTAGAGGTTGGCCACAGAAAGGCAATAGAAGAATCATATTGTGGATCTAAGCCTGAAATGACTGAAAATTCAAGCAAAACATTGTGGGACACTGCCAGCTCTCATGCTGAGGTTCCAAAATCCTTAAATTCATGTTACTACATAACTTTTCTATATCTCACAGAATCTGAAGAGTGCAATGTAGTACTGAACGCATGCATAAAAGTACCTGATTGAGCTTTATACAAGAACAATGAAACATTTAAATAAAATGAAGGTTTGTTTCTAAGGCATAATAATTTGACCCTCAGACAAATGGCAATTCAAAACTCATTGTTCTTTTCCAGTTCTGTGCAGACTTTTTAAAAGTATACTTTAAATCAATCACCATAGTTTAGTCACACATAAACTACGCAAAATCTTTTCCTCCTGTCAGTCTGTCTCATTTCTCACAAATTCTAGAACGTATTTTGCACTTGGTGTTTACCAAACACCAAGTGTTTGAGTGCAGCATGCAATTGACACCTTCTAAAATTATATTACAATAATCATCTTCTGTAAATTAAGGCAGTTCACAGTTATGTTGAACTCAGTGAAGTTTCACTGATTTACAACTGATAAGGTTCTGTCCCTATTGTTTATCCAGTAATTACTGAAATGTTCAGTCTGAAGGGACATAGATCTTGTTCTGCTTTTTGAGTGTTTGCTTGAATTCTTTGTCTTGTCATTTCATTGTGTTCTTTACACATCAACCACCAACCTAGCTAGCTATTCAAGATTCAGTGAAAATTGGTCACTGTCACAATTTCATAATGATATTATCAAGCAATGAATCAGTCCAAGTTCACTAATATGATTTGCGTATATTTTGCTGAATTAATCTGTTCTCTAGAGTTAGGAATAACTAGTGGTAAATGTCTTCATAAGATTTATGAATAATTATTATTTGTAGGCCAGCAGATATCATATTTTATCATACTATTATCATATCATAGCATATATTTTGTGTGTGTCTGTGTGTGTTAATGTTGTTGTTTTTGTTTTCCTGTCCATTTCATCATTCAGCACCTCTCTTCCATTTCTTCTTTGATTATAAGTCCAAATGAAAACAAATTTTCTGGTTCTACTAGTCTTGGTTCTACTTCAGCTTACCTACAAAGGTCACTGCGTAGTTAGTCCTTCGTATGGATATTAACAAGCATTTTTTGCTATTTCAGTTATTCTACTATTTCAATTATTTTATATATTCAGTTAATTATACTTATTCTCTTTAGTATTCTGAGAAAAGATAACCAAGAACAGATGTAAAAAAAAAAAAAATAGCGAGGGTTAATTATAACACAGAAGTGAGGTGTCTGAACTCATGTAGGCTACACACAAATACATTAACGTATAATTTCAATTTTCTTTATGAAGTAGAAGATTTCCTGTCCTTGTAGTAGATTTTCCCAGGATCTGAACCTAATCTGACAATTACAGATAAAAATGAAATCAATAATGAAATGGAAAATGATATAGCAAAACAGCATTTTTGTTGCTATACTCTATAAGGAAAATACAATTCTTGCCATTACCAGATGAGATTTTTTTACTGTGTTTACTCTCCCATTAAGACTACAGGTAGTTTATCAAGATACTCAGTAGCAGGGACAGCTATGGAAAGGAGTTCTATGAATAAATATATTAACATATAAAATTCAAGAAAAATTAGTACAATATGCTATAACTCTTTTTGAATTATTTTTAGGAGCTAAAACTTTCCTCTTATGAAAACAGAAACTTTTCTAATCTTAAAAAAACAAACAAACAAACAAAAAACAACACAATAAGTCATTGCCTAAAGTATACAGAGGATTGAATATGGTATCTGAAGAGAAGAAAAAATGCTTTGATTTTTGTATCCCTTTTGATCTTTTATTTCTGCTGGTATTTTCATATGCATTATACAAACTCCTACTTCTCAGTGAAACTACGGTAGCAAAATGTCCGGCCATTTTTCAAAAGTAACACTGTTTCTATTACACCTATCATCGATAATAGGAGTATTGAGAATAGCAAGCAGGCAGCACATTAAACTAGCTTAAAGATATATTAAGAAGATGTCAAAGAGAATACAGGGGAGATAAGCTGTCTGAAGCTATACACTAATAAACCACTGAAAAGAAATGAAAGTAGGGAAGAAAAAATCATTTTCACAAAAGTCATTTTAACAGAGGAGGAAACAGAGATTGGAATTTGGTAAGTAGTAATAAATTGCTGTGGGTGTAATTTGCCCATCAGAATCAGAACTATGAAAGCCTCATCAATCCCTCGACACAGATGTCTGGGTGAGAAATAAGTTATGGAATTCCGTAATGATGAAACAGTTCTGCATTGAGTTCTTCACAGTTTAACATCTTTGGGAAGGGTCAGTTCAAAGACAGTATCAACACTGGGACTAAAAATATTTGCAAGGTATCCCCTGCTCCATTTTACATTACAGGAACTGAAGAAGAGCTTCAGTAAGATGTCCCAGATCTGATTACTATCAACATCTCTGTACAAGGATCTTTACTCAGGCTTTGCATATACTTTAAAGAGAATGTATATCAACTTAGAGATATGTAGATCAACTTAGAGACATGAATCTGAAACATCAAGCTTTAGAGTTTTCAGGAGAGGAGTATAAGGTATTGTCTCCTCACTGGACCTGAGAGACACCAGAATGTTGATGAGGAAACAGGAAGGCACTCAACACAAAGAGGATAGCCCCAGGGACCCAACATGTGTCAACAAATGCTCCTATCTGAAGTGAGACTATGCTTTTGCTACTGTGAAGCTCTAGCAGGTCTGATTTTTTGCAGTCATTCCCTACACTCTAAGACTTCAATGCCTGAAGCATTTTGCGCTGCTCTTTTCATTGGGGGGTTCAGAAAAAGGAAATAAGGCTGTTGCTAAGCTGCCGTAAAATGTGAATTTTTGTTATTAGTCCTTTGCTACAAATCATTTCCTGACTGATTATTAGAAGGCTGCTATGATTTCAAAGCAAAACAAAAACAAACAAACAAAAACACAGAAAACAAATACATAGCACGTTTCCTGTGTACACCTTTTAAAATTAATTTGAAAAGGAAACTAAACTTACAGAAAGTTCCTCTGTCAGTTTGATTAATAATATTTATGCTTGTATGTACTACCAATTCATTTACTGAAGTCAGAGTGTCTATGAAGATGATATAGTGCATACAGAAAACATCTGTTCTAAGTCCTGTTAATCTTTAGAAAATGTTTGCAAAGATTTGCTCCACATTGACCTTTGTATTAACTCCTTATGGGTATTTATACTCATAAATATATTTATACTCATACATATACTAAAAAGTCCAGTCTGACAGAACTAAAAGGAGTGTGGGAGTGAAATTACCTATGTTTTATGCAATTATACAATTTCATAACAATTTTTACAGCATTTCCATATCCGATGATTCAGAATTTCTTTCAGGCCATCCCCCATGAAATTGTCTAACTCATAGACTTACAATCCCAGTGCTGTCAACATTGCTTTTACAAATAATCATCCTACCAAAAAGGGTTGCATTATTGTGACTATGGTTTTTACACAAATCTACTTTTGAACAACTGATTTTATTATTTGTTATTTAATAATGAAGGATGTAAAAGTTATAAAATAACCATCAAATCACAGAGTTCTTAAGCATGCTAATGAACTGTATGTGTGCAACAATAAGGAAAAAAAAAAAAAAAAAAGTAATGCTAGGTATGACTTAAAATTCTAAATCTGGACTTAGTCATAACAAACATCTAGTGTTCTACTGTTAGTCTGGAAATGTAGAGAAATTGCTAAACTGGCCACCATAAATCCAATATCTATGAGTAAACAACCACTCAGCCTTTGACTTCTACTTTCTCCCTTGTTATAAAAGAATAATTCTGTCATTTCGTCAATAGAATAATTTTCAGGTTTATTTGTTAAAATAATTCCAGTCAAAATCTCCCATTTTCAATTTGTTCATCTACATGAATTTACCTCCTGAAAAGATAAATGAAGTAACAGTGTGAAGTTCACAAAGCTTTAAGATAGACCCAGACAGAAACCCATATCTGAGCATTGTTGAATATTTGGACGATGGATTTAAGAGCTCGAGCAGTATTTCCTGTCTTATTTTAAACTGTTGCTCTTACAGATCTCTAAACTCATGTCATGTGAGCAAGAAATGTTTTCTGTTAAATTCTTTAATAGTTTCTTAGTTTGAATCTCACTTCATAGACCACAGAATAAAGAATATTTTTACTACTACATTTCATACAGACAATTTAATAACCCTTCTGACATAATTTTTATATAATTGTATTACTACAGAGATAGCAGCACATAGGTATATTGCTCATTACACAAATAAAATGATATAATTAGTCATGAGTATTTAAGTATACTCCATTATATTATGACTTTTTATTAGTGTAATATAAAGGTCTTGATGTTAAAGTGAAAAGCAATGCTTTCTAAAAATAAACTACATTATTTAGTGTCATCCTTGCAAATGTATATGAACAGAGCCAGTGCCAATAGAAAATTATGAGCAATAAAACACCTCTTATGTTGACAAAGTTTATTTTTAGTCTGATATTATATAACTTTATGATTCCGTTTGACTCTCCATTGTAGACCAACATAATGTAAGAGTCATTAACACTTTATTGGAACTATGCATCCAATTTAATGATAGGTTCTATCATTCTTACATCTGACTGTCCTTGGTATCACAATCATTAGTTTTCTGAAAAACTATGCAGGACTATTGAATAAGTAAAAAGAAAAAGTAAAAAACAAATGTAAACAGATTTTTCAGTCACTCAGAGACTGGCTATTTTTCCACTTTTGTAAACTCTGCACATCCTGCTATGTACTGCAATCATGCATATTTTGAAGCATATTTCACAGTTCAGTATAATTAATGCAGATATATATATATTTTTAAATATATAGGTCTAGATTTTGAGTTAAGGAGTTCCCAATCTGAACTGGACCGGGACTATTCTCTGACATTTCACTGTTTCAGAAAAGTGAAAATATTTGACAAAAAAAAAGCATAAATATAGGCAAAGATTGTGACGAGAAGGTTAACAGTCACATACAGATTTCTGAGTCAGAGAGAGGAAGAGGGAGGGAGCAAGGGAGAGAGAAAGGGAAGAAAGGAAGAAAGAAAAACACATTCTGAAAACTGAAAGCTATCATAAAAGAAAAACAATTCTTAAACCTTTTCTACCTGTAAATAAGTGCTAAATTTTGTAATTAGTCTCATGTGCCTTTGTAGACTAAATTTTGTTATATAGTGAATGTAAGAATAGGATTATATTGAATGCTGCTATTAAAAAAAGTAGTCAACATAGTCAACAATCTACATAAGAACTATTTTTGATGACCTCTTAAATGTCAGGGAGACAAGAAAAGTTTATTTATAGAACATCAGAATTGTTCATTCTGAATCATTATTATAATTGCTAAAGTAATATAATTACTTAAGTATTGTTTAAGTTCAAACTCCTGTGACACTTTCTGTCAGTCATAGTTTCCTTGATTCTTATCTGAATCATTAAAAATATCTTAGCTCTCATTAAATTTGCCCAGCATTGCAACAGTTTATTTTCTTTCATGCCCTAAATATTATTTTGATGGACTCCTGAGATGCCAACCTAGCTAAGGCCAGCTAAAGTTAAGACTTTCCAGAGCTTCAGATTAGAAAGAGCCAACCACACACAGTTTGTGACTCTGGATACACAAGATCATGTCTCATTATTACTGACAGTGAATTATTTTGCTGGTAATTAATATATGACTTAGCATTTCATTGTATTAAATACATCTAGATCATTCACTAGCACTACAGAAGGATTTGCCATACTATATTGAGTACAAAAAGCAATTTCTTTTAATTTTAAATATTCCATCAGAGAAAAATATATATTGCTTGCAAATTCACTTCAAGTTTTGACAGGTATTATGTAGGGTTGAACAACAAGAAGAAAAATCTACCAAGCATTTCTTTGAAAAAATTTCAGTATTTTGCAGTGGAACACAGTTTGCATTTCTATGGTATCCATTACTATTCAAATTATAAATATCAGAAAATATATTGCAGTGTTATTAACTCTTTGAAGACAGGTTTATTAAAATATGGGGAAAAGCAGATAAAAAGTTCATTCTGAATACTTAAGAGTTTTTTGGCGGTCATAATACTGTAAGGTCATTCAGTCTTCTGCAGATATTTTTCTGCTTCACTGTTCATTCCTGTTGTATATATTTCTGTTACTCATTTCCCGCTCACACAAGCTTTCATTCTGCAGAGCTACAGGTTTCTAGTTTCACATGAACAACGTTCATTTAGTGATCCCAGACAAGTTTCTTGTCCCACTACCTTGGTAATGGCATCCAGTACTTTTGCAATGTACTCATTTTTTGAGATTACCAGATATAATTTTAGAAGCTTATATCTCACCACTAAAACATAATCTGATGAAAACAAATTTTATTTTTGGCTGATTTATTTTTACTGTGATTTCTCCTTACAACATCTTAATTTAGGCTATAAAAGACAATCTACTTTTTTTTTTTTTTTAAATACCTCTTTTAGAAAGTACATACTTGTAGTGCTTATAGTAGGCAGCTCACCTACTGAGATAAATAAATAAACATGTGTTTTTCAATGAAAAAAAAAAAAAAAAAAAAAAAAAGACCTTTTTATGCATTAGTAAGGGTCTTGGGAAAAGATGAAGACTCAGCTCTAAACCATCACAACTCTTCGAGGGCAAATGAAGCATATGTAACAGGTGTATGAGTCCTTGACTAAGGGGTGTGGTTAGAGAAGCTCTTGCAAGTGCAGTTGAACTGGATTAGGAGACCATTTTCCTAGGCTTTTATCCATGTTCTCCTCCAAAAATAAAAGAAGAATCTATTGTTTTGTCAAACAAATCATATATTAAGTCACTCCCTCTTCCAGTCAAACAGATTCATTGGGTTAGTTTGAGTATTTTTAATAGTATTTTAATAATAGGATATTCTGTTTTGGGTTTAAAATGTTATCTTTTTTGTGGAACTAGATCAGGGAGCAACTATAAAATCAGTAATGTTGAGGAGTGGTCATATTTGGATAAAGAACAGCAACAAACATCTGAAGGTAAACTAGATTTATAACTTTAAATTAGCTCAACTGTAATCACTTTAGAACACAGCTGATCAAATATTAACAGGAAGCTCTACCAGAAAAATTCACAGGTGTTATGAAGTGAAGTCCCTTTTATCCACCTATTAACAAAAATCTTTACCCTTCACAATCAAGTATCCGATTTATGTATGCCCTCTGAATTAAAGACAAAAATTGCCTATGTAACCCAGTAAACTATAAACCCATGTTTGCAAACCCATACTGCACTTCTCCGAAGTGCATAAACATCAAGCTTTATGGAAAATAATGGCTTTCAAACACTGGATATTAAGTAACACTTTCATGCCAATCTCAAACATTACTACAGCCGTCAGTATTTAAAAAGGAAGAAGTTTCATCATGGCATTATGGATTTGTTAGGTGAAAGCTTACATTTGTCAGATTATCCATTATGAGCCTAATGGCACTGTCTTCCCTTCAGTCTCATCACAATTTACAGTCATGGGAGTCTGATCAAAATTATCTTCCTAGCAGAGTGTGGTCACAAATGACTTTTCTGAGCCAAGAGCTAAGACCAACATTTTTTTTTTTTCCTAAAAACAGGAGCTGTACTACTTCTTATCTATACATGATAAATGTGAACACGTAGATGTCAAAAACCTCCAAATAATTTTTAAATAGGGACATGAACAGTATAGAATAGTTTATTTGGAAGAGACCTGCAAGGATCATCAAGTCCAACTGCCTGACCACTTCAGGACTAAACAAAAGTTAAAGTGTATTATTGAAGATATTATCCAAAAGCTTCTTGAACACTGACAGACATGGGACATAAACCACCTATCTGTTCCAGTGTTTGACCACACTCACAGTGCTTATACTTTCTGAATTAGCTCTAACAGGTTCGTGTATTAACATCTCCTTTTGTTTCATTTTTAACTGTTTGTTACTTCCTGCTCATCTTTGACACCAAGCATTTAGCCAGTTGATCATGAGGTTGATAAAGGTCTGACGGGCTACAAACAATACAGTTATTTTTAGCAAACTTTGTTAAGGAAACTGTACATTTTGGAGTAATTCAGATTTTGTCATGAACATGTAATGACAATGTATTTCTTTTTGATATAATAAGGATTTCTACCTGAACCTTGTACACATTATACCAGTGTTCTGATTTGGATGACATTTATCACCTAATTTAAATCACCTAGAATGAAGTAACCATAAAAATAGTCTGAATTAGAACATGAACCTGAGATACTTTTAATGTCCTGTAGTGGTGAGTATACATGTACATAGCCATTTAAAATAATAATAATAATATTTATTTGTGGATATTCAGTAAATCTGCAGTATAAATTCAATTAGCTGTATTAAGACATACTGGACAAGATGCTGGATCTGAAAATGTTCACTTCTTTCTATTTCTGCATCAATAACATACTAATAAAATACACTTATTGCAGAAAAATGTAATATATTTCTTGATATCACTGAAGTGCTTTGTTAATAAAATGTGCAATATACAGATGCTATCTAGGGAATATATTTTATCAATAATAACATATAGTCATTGTATAGTGTAAGCATTTTTTTATTCCCTTTTAAAACATTGATTCTTTTCTGCCTGTTATGAACAACAAAATTTTAATTGTATTAAGTTATTGTCAAACTTTGAAAATACCTGAAACTTTTCTCTTCTTCGGAGGTCTCTTATCAATGATATTTTTAGCAAGACCATAATCTTCATGTTTATTTCCTTTGAAGTATATTTCTTACAAGAAAAGTGTGTTCACCTACCATATCAAAAAGTTATGATATAGTGAAAGTGGCTGAACATGTAAATTTTCAAGTCTAGCTACCTTCACAGTAGCTATTAGACCCTTTTATTAGATGCTTTTTTATCCTCAGTATGGATTTGGCACTGTATCAGAGAGAAGAAATGATAGCTGAATGTCAGTAAGGCAATGGCTGGTTGTCCTGGTTTCAGTTAGAACAGAGTTAATTTTCTTCCTAGTAGCTGGTGGAATGCTATGTTTTGGCTTAGGATGAGAAGAGTGCTGATAACACACCGATGTTTTAATTGTTGCAGAGCAGTGCTTATACCAAGCCAAGGACATCTCAGCTTCTTGCTCTGTCCTGCCAATGGGCAGGCTGGGGGTGCATCAAGAGCTGGGAGGGGACAGACCCAGGACAGGTGACCCAAAGTAGCCAAAGGGGTATTCCATACCATCTGACGTCATGCTAAACAATATATAGGGGTGGCTAGCCGGGAGAGGGGGGCGGGACTGCTCAGGGTTAGGCTGGGGATCGGTCAGCGTGAGCAATTGCATTGTGCATCACTTGTTTGTACACATTATTAGTAGTAGTACTATTATCATAATTGTATTATTATTGTTATTGTTATTGTTATTATTGTTATTGTTATTGTTATTGTTATTGTTATTGTTATTACTATTTTCCTGTCTTATTAAACTGTCTTTATCTCAACTCACGGGCTTCACTTTTCATTTCTCTCCCCCGTCCCAGAGAGGGAGGGGGGAGGGTGAGCGAACGGCTGTGTGGTGTTTAGCTGCCGGCCGGGTTAAACCACGAAACTGGATCTTTTTATAATTTAAGTTTTCACTGAGTAGTGATTTTTACAACTTGTCCATAGATTTGTACAACTGTCCATAGTGGTTTCTTTTAAACACGAGGAATATTTGTTATTATTATTGTATTTTCTAAGGAGAAGATTCTCTTCAAATTTTGTTAAGCCACAATGTCTTATTCATACACTGCAAACTTTGTATTTCTCCTTTGTTTTCTATTCCTATGTAACTATCAAATGTTCCCACTAGATTCATTGCTGGGGCCTTGACCTTATTTTGAAATGTTCTCTTTCCTGCTGACCCTTCACTAGATTTGTGTGTGACTTCTGCATTTTTGCAGTTCACAGTCTTATTTCATTATTATTATCATGTGTCATCCAGTTTGACACTATTTACAATGCTGTCTATTGACTGGGAGTAGTGTAAAGAGTGAGGAAATTAGAACAGTACAGGAGAAAAAGAAAAAGGCTTGCATACACCAACAGAAAAAGAATAAAGACAATAAAGAAGTCTTCCTTAATTTATTAATGTGGATGGAAATTGTTCTTGATAGGTTAAACATCCTCTCTTATCCCTTCCTAATCAGAAAGAGGTTCCTACATAAGATTTCAAAGATGGGAGTTCAAAGGGAGCTGAACTGTGAATATTTCTGAACTGCATATAAAACAAAATCATGCCTGGGTGAGAAGTAGCCTCGTAGTTCAAGTTAAAGGAACTGTATAATACTGGTGGAGTTAAGTACATCCAGCAGCTCCATGTTCAATGAGATCTTGTACTCTACAATAATTGCAGTGCATCTCAGCAGCACAACTGAGGTGACTCATTTCTTGCTTTTGCTGAAGAGGTGGTTATCCAACCTTTCAATTAGCTATTTCCTTAGTGTGCTAAGGAAGCTTCAAACCAGTTTCTAAAGCTGCCGAGTTAAGATACTTCATATGTTTTTTGATGACAAAGAAACCTTTTTCTTACTCTGGAAAGATAGACACTGACTTTTTTGTCAACATTATCCAAGCATCCTCCTCAGTATTGTTTCCTTGAAAGAATCTGTTAAACATTGGAACAGAAAGTTTTGGCATCATTCAGTTTCTCTTTCATGACCAGACTATATACTCTGATGTAAACTGTGAGGTACAAACTGGGAATAAATAAAAATAACCATCTTTCTAACCCTCTTGGATGCTACTGTTAAATGCTACATGTAAAATCATGTTACAATATACAAACCAAAGGCAACTTTGCAAAATGGTACAGCTTTTACAAGATTTTTCTTTTTCCCTTTTGTAGTTGCCTGTGTAGTTGCACATCCAACTCTGAGGTACCAAAGGTGAATGTATTTTCTTTTGCTATCACCTAACCATTCTTTTCCACATGTATACATATGCATGTGTTCTCCATATGTAACATATACATAAACTTTTTTTTTTTTTTTTTTTTTTTTTTTCTAGAGCTTCAGTAATTCTCATCCCAAACAGTGGATTTAATGACCAAATGTTACTTTGTGATTTACAAAGTCACTGATTAGCTAAAACAGGCAACAATCTCTCTCTCTCCTTTTAATGATTGTTTAGTCTTTAAAATATCTAATTAAAGTGGTGATGAATCATTAATATGCTTCTCTCTAACTGGAGCCTAGGACTAGCTGAAACTTGTTTTCGAAGCTGTTTGTGTCTTTTAATTCCACCTCTTTCCACCTCTTTCATCTTTTCCTAGTTAGTGTTAGGAAATGCATCTGGCCTAAAATAACACAGTATTTTCAGTGAGTGTGTCACAAATCCTATCAAATTTAATGTTGTATTGAAAGCAGTTAGGTATTCTTGTCATTCAGTCTTTTGTTCTCAGGACAATTCCAATAAATGTAAATAAGAAAATGCACATAATTACACAAGTTTTCTACATAAAGCTGGGCAAAATAAATATAATTATACACTAATATATATTTTCTAGAGCAACAGTCAAACTGTAATCTAATCAAAGGAAAACAGACTCCAGTTGAATCTCTAAATACTTGAAAATATTTTAGCAAACGATAAAAAAAAAAGACAACATTTGCCACATCTGGTCAACTCTGAAAGGGATGAAATAAACCATTGAATTTCAAAATTCTACCAGCCATGGCACCTCTGCTCAAACTTTCAGAAAGGTTAGTAGCTGTGAGAGGTATGAAAACAGAAAAGTAGGAGGGGATGTGGGAAAAAAGCTGTAGAAGCAGTCATGGAAAAGAATTGCATTTTGGAGAGACACTGCCTCTGAGAGACTGCAGATTTTGGGGGACTCACTAGACCAGGGTAGAAGTAAGAAGCAAGGAACAGTAGAGGAAAATGAGTAAGCAAGGAATGGCAGAAATAAACCATTATACATTTCCCCAACTTATGCTACCCATCACCTCACCTCAAGAAGAATAATGTGCAGTGAAAATGAAGGAAGTTGAGACTGGGAAGTAGGGAGGAAATGTGTTTCCCTAATTGTTTTCTTTTCAGATTTTTTGTTTGTTTTCCCTTGATAGCTGAATCAGTAATTAAACATATATGTCAGTTGAAATTAAATTAAATTAAATTAAATTAAATTCTCTGGATTTAAACTGTTTTGCACTCAGCAGACATGTTGTAAACACAGACTAGAAACAGTCTCCAGCTATAACAAGAATTGACACAACGTCAATAAGGCGTGCTCTTCAGTACTGAATTAAAATTTCAGCAGAGATCAAGCTCTCTCTCATCAGCTTTCCATTTTGTCTTTTATGACTTTGCTACAATTTGACTTTGCAAAAGTTACTTAAAAATCTCACACATTCACTTTTCATTTTAATGCATATCACTTTCAAGTAAACACGCATTTCTTAGGAATCTAAAACTGATTAAGAGGATAAATTATTTTAATGTTGATTTGAATTGTTTTGCTCCGTTACCAAAGAGACATGAACTTATCCAAGAGCTAGCCAAAGAGAGAGAAAACAAACAAACAAACAAACAAACAAACAAAAAAAACAACAACAACAATAAAAAAGGATAGAAAAAAAAAAAAAAAGTAAGACAAATCAGATCACTTTATGGTGAATAACCAGAAAATTTTAATTTTTAAGCCAACCCCAAATCATTGTTAACACAAACAAACATTTTTTTTTTTATTACACAGAAATATTCCTTTTGAGGGACACTTAAAGAACCTTTTGGATTTAATAACATTATAATCCAAACTAAAAATGGAAAAATATAAACATTGGAGAATGTATTGTGTGTGCAGAGAACTGGTCTATGTGAAGCCTTCAATCCAATCAGACTAATTCTTGACTGAGAAAGTTACACTAATGAAATGCATTCCCCTAATGCTTGAGGTAATTCAAATCAAAGGATTAAAATTTACCATATCAAGCAGGACATTTAGGTAATTGGACTTTGCACAGTGAGTCAGTGTTCTGTGTTCTGTGTTCAAACTCAGTTATCTTCAAAGGGACATTACAAGGATTAACGATTTTTTTTGTACATTGCTTAGTAATATTTTGGTGACAAGATTCATTAGTTAGTATTATTTTGCATAAGTAATAGTTAAATTGACATATATCAGTACCACAAACATAATTTTTGAGCCTTGGCTGACCTGTACATATTTGCATGTGATAACAAGAGAATTGTACCTCTCAGAATTGCCCTAATAGCAGAACCGATTCTCTGTAAAGAGACAGTTTTCCCTCTAGCCACTATAAAAGGGTCATGATAAGAAAAGGAAAGCTGATGATGACTTCTAAGGCTTCTCACTTGTGACTATGTTAGGCAGCTACATATGACCTTGTATTGCGAGATAATAAAAATGACACAAATTACCACAGCAATTTTTAAACCTGAAGAGCTAGAAAGCCTTAACATTTGTATGATACATTCAATTTTAAGATATCAGGATTACAGCATGTAGTGGGTTTACATGGCAAGGCTTTGGTAGCAGGGGGCCATATGGGGCCATTTCTGTAAGAATCTAGAAGCTTCAGGCTGCCCCCCTGCAGGCCATGGAGTACCATGGTGGAGCAGGTGGACCTGCACTGACGGAGGCTGCAGCCTGTGGAGGACCCATGTCGGAACAGATTCTGGGTCAGATCTGTAGCCCGTGGAGAGAAGCCCATACAGAAGCAGGTATTTTCTCCCCCTTTCCCTTTAAGGAGGGGGAGTGAGAGAGCAGCAGTGGTGGAACCACCCAAGTAAAACAACCACACAGCACTACACTATTTCATTGGGAAATTTTCTTTAAAAATGTGTATATTAAGAACACACATGTTCTTGTGCCTGATTCTTAATTCTCAATAGTACTAAAAATACTGCAGGCAAAACCTAAGGCTATTTTTCCACTGGTACTTTTTTTTGTTATTTTCTTTACCACTATGCATTCTTGTTCTTTTACCATTTTATTTTCATTAAATGTTTAAAAGGGAAGGAAATTCACAAAATACTTCAACTTTTCTGCAAATCAATCTATAAACAATACATATCTTAGTGTTAAAACTTGAGTTATATTTGCAGGTCATCTTAGTTTCCCCTATGAATTATCAGTATTGTCATTCTGTGGCTAACCTTGTGGAACCCGCTTAGAAAACCCACTCAGATATCCAAGAGCAGGAATGCAACACTTGTGGGGCAAAAAATATTGAAATCTGTTTCTTTTCTAGGATGTGTGAACTTTTCCCAGTATGTGTTTTTAAAACTATGGTCACCGTGATCCGCTACTTAAAATGCAAGCATAGTTATTATAACCTCAGTTATGCAGTCAAAGATGCTAAAGAGGAAGAGGGAAACATATTTTTCTTGCTTTATTATCCTTACTTTAGCTATTAGGAAATGAAGTATATAAAGACCAAGGAATCTGTCCAAGCTCAAACAAAAATGTTCTACTTAAGACTGACACTGGACATGGTTTCCATATTCATGGTCTAATCCATACAATATAATATAATTTCTAAAATTCTTGATCACATTGAAGTAACTGTAAAGTGATTGTTTGATCGCATTTGTTGCTCTACCCTTTTCTCAGAAGCAAAAGATCTTGAAAACTGCTAGGCTTTCCCATGATGTAAAATCACATAATTGATGCCAAAAATAAAAAGCTATGAGAAACAACATTTATCAGGGATCTGTGAGGCTGCCTTCAACTGAGGTTATGAGCAGTAAAGGCTTAAGGAAATTATAACTTTTACTCCTCTGGTTGAATTGTTGTGGTGAATTACCAATGCAAGTAGGTATGAAAGAATTGTTCTGCAGGGAATAATGTTACATAAATAATAACAAAGTTTGTTGTTATCACTGTCTAATATGTGTGTCTGTAGTGTCTAATTAGTGTCTGCCATTAGTGTCTAATATGGAACAAACAAGAAAGATATGAAATCTTGGCCTGACTTCCCGAGCGTAAATACCTTAGGTGATTCATTTATAACAGTTGATTAACCAATCACACTTCTTCATTCACTTAAACAAGTGTTTTAATTATTTTTTTTTTCTGGCTTAGCCTCTTGTTTTAAAACTATAATAGAGATTTGAACAAAACTATTTATTTCATTCATTTGGTTGTGTATTATCAAAATCTGTTGTGAAATATGCAAAAGAGACAGCATGGAGTTCCTTAGTCTCATTCATATTCATGAAAATTTTCCAATGATAGCCCAGAATTTAAATAATATGGGAATAATTCTTCTTCGTGCCACTGTTAATGCAAAGGAGCAGAAATACCTTTCAGCAATGGACAGGTATTATTCAGCTTTGTGTTTTTCAAAAGATCCAGTCTTGTATTTCCATGCGTTGTCTGCTGTCTCTACTTTAAAAATACCCATTTCAAGAGTCAAGGAGGTAGAAAAATGAAAATATTATTTTACATCTTACATAGAAAAGTCACCTTGAAATTCTAAAAACCAAATGTGTTCTATACATACAGCTTTTCCCTTTTCTACAAAGCAAATTTTGTAAATGAAACGAGACTATAGTCTCATTTCTCAGACTCTAAGAGGAATGCAATGATATTGAATTAATTTAATATTGCCTAGTCCTGAGATGAGTGTAAAACAGGATGTCTTCTACATTCTTGCAGTCTATTGCACACCCTGGCTTGTAGGTTGTTAGCATCTCACAGATGCAGCCAGTTGGGCAGGGAAATAAGACACCTTTCCCAAAACTACTGCCCATATTCTTTTATCCACCTTTTATTCACCAAATGTAGGGCAGTGAATAAACAAGGTTTCTACTGACATGTAAAAGTAGAAAATGAACTCACCATTTAAGACAAATATACTCAGACTTATACAGAAGATATAAATCTGAGCTAATCTCAATAAAATAAATTGAAAAGCAAACAGACTGACTCAGATACTACTCACAAAAGCATACTACATAAAATGAATTAATTTATTGTCTTGAGTGTAGATACATCCTGAGATGCTGTTTTAGGTTCATGTAAAACATCTGCTAAGCAGCATGGAAAAGTCACAAAGTTGCTAGCATCTCAGAAATTATACCCTTGCAATAAAAATGTTGCTCTGATTTCTTCACATTGCAGCCTGCATTTGTTGTAAGGCTGATCTTGACCTATGAGTTTTTTGCTTCTTTCTTTCTGTATTAAAAAAGAAACAGGAGAATACCAGAGGAAAGGAGCATCCTCTAGGCACCATATCCTACAGCAACACTAGGTAGTGTGAAATATTCTCAAACTGTAAATATGAAAGAAGACAATACCCAGGTAGCGAACATTGTTTCCCAGTAATTATAGTCATAAGCAAGCTGTGATGTTCCAGGGCAGAAAAATATCTTCCATGGGATATGTATACTTGTTAGCAAGAAAGCGTTAACCCAGCATAATGAGTCTTGCTTGAAGCTGTAACTGGAAGCCCCATGCTGTTATCCATATGCTGCATGGCTCCCATAAAAATGTTAATGAACTTAGTGTTCCAGGAACCTTCGGGATTCTGTGGTTTTCTTGGCTATAAGGCATTATTTGGCCTCACTATAGAATCTTCTGAAGCAGATGAAAGAGAAGAAAGAAGCAACTAAGGACTAAGTTCTGGTGTCATTTTCATGAATGTGCATTCAGAAGAATTCCATTGGCTTTGCTAGGCATATCTTGGCTAAAACCAGCTTTTTATGAACAGCTTTTATGTGCACAGCAGTTGTACAAAACTAAGACCTACCTCCAGAACACTCTTCTGTCAGTGAAAAATTGACGTAAATACTTGATCCCAATCAAGACAATAGGCTCATTGCATGGTTTTAGGGGAACCAGGTTTTTACTTCTGGACTTTAATAATCATCAAAAACTTTTTAATTTGTAGAGGAATAAAACTTTTTTCTTTCAAGTGTTGATATTTGGGAATGACACTCATAACTGTCAATTCACATTTTCTTATTTCTCTGTATTTCGTTTCATATTACTATTACTATTACTATTACTATTACTATTACTATTACTATTACTATTACTATTACTATTACTATTACTATTACATTATAATATAAATAAGCATTTTCTTTTGTGCTGTGTATACCTTTCAGGTGATATTTGTTCTTTTACCTTCCCTTCTCTAATCATCACCTAACATAGATATGCTTATTTGCTTTGTAATCTTTCCTCATCAGTCAACACCTCTGTCATATACGCATACCTTTGTTCTTTGAACTTCTTGCATAGTTAAAATGCGTGTACTGCAAAAGAACAGCAAAAGTTAATTCTAATACAAGTGTTTATTGAAATTAGATATATTATCACCCTGTCTTGTCTTCTACAGTCATGGGATGCACATTGTCTTGTCTTATATTTGTTTGATTTTTGAGGTGTATGATTGGTTTTGTTTGTCTGTTTGTTTGTCTGTTTCCAAAATATAAGTTTACAGGTTGCTTGACTTTTGACCTCATTCATTTGCATTTCTTTTCCCCCCTAACTTGATTAATGAGTTTGATACATACAACTGCCTTTAGAAAATTCGATACTTGAATCCAAACTAGCTTTTGATTCCCATTCACCAGTTTTCATTCTTACCATCATTCATCTGGCTTTTAATGTACTTGGCAATTCTGAGATCAAAGGAAAATTTGAAATCAAATTTGGAATGCGCAGAAGTAAATCATCCATCACAAAATATTTCTGATTTTGTGTGTATAATCTAAGCTGTGTATCATGATTATTAACTCCCAGTTAGGCATCACATATGCTTGAAGAAAAGCTGTGACATTTAACAGACTGTAGAACCTGAAAAGTTTGATTGCCTGGTTGGTTAAATTAATCAAATGTTTGAATTAATCATTTAAATATTTGTTTAGAATGGTTTCTTTTTTTTTTTTTTTTCCTTTTTTTTTTCTTTTTTTTTATACAAGTGTAAATATTCTGATCAGTAAAGAGTTTATCAACTTATGAAAAAATGCATAGATATAATGGTCTATAGACTTTGTGATATATTTCATAGCTTGCCCAATATTCTTCTCTGACAAAATTTTAAGAATTTTAAGTGGGAAAATAACCCACTAGAACTCCCATAGGACTTATAGAAACAACATAAATAAAATTATTGAAATGTTGAAATGTTGAAAATTATTGATGTTCATATGCAGAAACAATACGTTAGTTTTTTGCTTTAATTAATTATTTAGAAAATATTGACTGCATAAACATGAAAATTAAGAAAATTAATTCAGTGTAGAGTTTTCTGCTAGAATAGAATTCCTGTTCCATTAAACTTTTTCACTTGCTTGCTATCCTTGTGAAAAAATGTTTTAGTAGTGAGCCCAAGTGGGTATGAAGAAAAACGGTATTTCTATATAAATACTGCTATCAATTCTATTTTTACTATTTCTCAGGAAGACACACAGATTTTTGCTGATTTCTTTATACAGAAATGATAATATTGCCAGACTGGTAACAACACTGATTTCTGTGATCCTATAAAATCTTTGTCAGTAGCTGTTTTACATCAGATATAACTGGACATAATGAAGTGATCAATTAAATAACTTTTCCAGATTCACTTTTAACAGTGTAGTACACGGAAGCATCTCCTGTTTCAAATCTTGGGTTTGTTTCCCTTGGCTTCCAAGCAAGCTGCTAAAACAAAATGCTTTTTTACCCAAACCCTTAGCTATTTGCCTGGCAACTCCCAGAGTTTCAAGGTTTCTCTACAATCTCACAGCTTTCTGTCAATGCAGATAAATAGAGATGATTTTTATCTTACAACCCCACTCCTTCCCCACCCCTGATCCCCCCTTCCCCCCCCCCCCCCAAAAGAAAAAAAAAAAAAAAGTAGCCAGGATTTGTTATCTCCTTTATGAGTCTGAACATTAGTATCTAAAAAGGTGTGGGTACAGAAGGACAGACAAGGTATCTTTTCTAATATTTAAATTTATATCCTTTTATGATAAACAACAAAATAATAATTGAAAGAATAAACTAAGTTTTTAAACTAATAACAAGTTTTCTACTTGGTGTCTATGTCTTTATAGTTTGTCATGACTAGTAAATTGAGACATAAAGTGGAAAAAAAAGTCAAACAATGAAATGCAAGAAGATAGGAAACATAAAATTTCTGTGTTTTGCCTGAAGGACTATATTCTCTGTGCCAGTAAGAGCCCCAAGGGGGTTATAGACAATAAATATTTTTACTTCAGGGAAAGAGCCTTCTTTAAGTTAACAAGTTCTCTCTATTGTAGAAAGAACTTTACAAACAGATTCTTCTTGTTCAGTGCTGTAGGAAAGAGAGCACATTAGTTAGCTATAAAGTCCTTGGGGCAGGAATGGTATTTATCATGTGCCTGCAGTGTCTAGCTCTATACTATTATGGTATTTGATTGCAGTTTGTGTTTTCTACCATGCCTATTGAGCACTATCTCCTCTTTAGCTTCAGCAAGACTGATAATAAAGAGATTTTCACTTAGAGAAGGACATTTGAATAACATTCTGTGAGTGACAGAATGCTAAAAATCTGTTACTATTCTACATATTTTGTCAGGCAGTTAAAGTTTTACAGAACAAACGTAGAGCAAGCAGGTGGATGCAGAGAGATGGATGATGTGAAGAAACAGTAAGTCACTGTTAGCCACTATCAAAGGCAATGGGCTCTGTCTCTGAATCTTAACCACTGGTGAGTTGATTTGCATTGTTTAATTAATACTGTTCAGATGTCATAAATATTTGTACTGGTGCTGTTTAACATCTTTGTTGGTGACACAGACAGTGAAACTGGGTGCACCTTCAGCAAGTTTGCCAATAACACCAAGCTGTGCGGTGGAATCAACACACTGAAGGGAAGAGAAGCCATCCAGAGGGACCTTGACAGGCTTGAGAAGTAGGCCTGTGCAAACTTGATGAAGTTCAACAAGGTCAAGTGCAAGGTCCTTCATCTGGGCCAGGGCAATCCCAAGCACAAATACTGTCTGGGCAGAGAATGGATTGAAAGCACCCCTGAGGTCTTGTTGTATGATGAGAAGCTCAACATAAGCCAGCAATATGCACTTGCAGCCTAGAAAGCCAACCATATCCTGGGCTGCATCAAAACAAGTGTGGCCAGCAGGTTGAGGGAGATGATTCTCACCCTCTAATATGCTCTTGTGAGACCCCACCTGGAGTACTGTGGTCAACTCTGGGGTCCCACAAGAAGGAGATGGAAATATTATAGTGAGTCCAGACAAAGGCCACAAAGATGATCAGAAGGCTAGAGCAGCTCTATTACAAAAACTGGCTGACAGAGTTGACTTTGTTTGGCCTGGAGAAGAGAAGGCTCTGGGGAAACCTTATAATAAGTTAACAGCAGCCTACAGAAAAGCTAGGAAGGAATTCTTTGTCAGGGAGACAGAACAAAGCATATTAGTTTCAAACCAGAAGGTAGGTTTAGACTAGATATAAGGAGAAAATTCTTCACTCTGAGGGGGGTGAGACACTGGAACAACTAGATTCTGCACCACTGAGCACAACCCTCTGAGCTGTGCCATCCAGCCAATTGCCAATCCACCTCAGCATCCACTTATCTAGGCCTCACTTTCTGAGCTTGTCTATGAGAGTGTTAGGGGAGACAGTGACTAGAAATCAGAGGATTTCTAGTTACATTTATCTTTGGAAGTAATTGTATTTAATTGGAAGGATAGTGTTAAGTTCTTGTTAAGGAGCTGGATCTTTTATCAAGAAATGTCAAATTTTGCACTTTCTCAATGAAGTAGAGCTTGTTTGTACTTTGTCTACACATTAAAGAGATATTTATTGTTACAATCTTCAAAACGTTATATTACAAAAATGATATACATTTCAGCCTAATGCATCTGCATTTCAAAATGCCAGTGATTTAAATAGTATGAAAGCCAGGACCAGGACAGGTTAATTTTGATTTTAAAAATCTTATTACTTTGGTTTACCTCTATGTAAAATATGCTTGTGCATATTTTTTTAATAAGTATTTTAAGCAAAGTATTTTAATATAAAGAGCTCAGCTTTTCTAGATAGTCACTTGTTTATTTGTAGAATAATACTGCAGATAAAACATAACTTAAAAAAAAAAAAAAAAAAAAAAAAACAAAAAACAAAACACCTCTACTACTGTCACACTTGGGATCTCTTACCCACCAGTATATCTGGTGCAACACAAAGACTGGCTCTCTTCAAATGTATTCTGGTCATGCAGCACTTGTTTTCAGAGCTACAAACTGCTGCAGATCAAGTACTTGGGTAGACAAGACACAGAGAAAAGGCTGGTTGAAGCTGTGGATTTATAGATAGGTTTCTCAATTTGTTACATAAGATGATATTAAACGTACCGACAAATCCCCTTTACATGAAATAAATGCCATTAAAATTATCTATATTAATTCAATTTTAATTGATTATATATATATATAATCATCACACAGCACTTGCAGGGCAAGTAGGCGATCAGGCCCAGTCAGCATGGGTTTATGAAAGGCAGATCCTGCTTGACGAACCTGATCTCCTTCTATGACAAAGTGACGCGCTGGGTGGACGAGGGAAAGGTTGTGGATGTGGTCTACCTTGACTTCAGCAAGGCTTTTGACACCGTCTCCCACAGCATTCTCCTCAAGAAACTGGCTGCTCTTGGCTGGGACTGGCGCACGCTTCATTGGGTTAGAAACTGGCTGGATAGCCGGACCCAAAGAGTCGTGGTGAATGGAGTCAAGTTCAGTTGGAGGCCAGTCACTAGTGGCGTCCCCCAGGGCTCGGTGCTGGGGCCGGTCCTCTTTAATATCTTCATCGATGATCTGGATGAGGGCATCAAGTGCACCCTCAGGAAGTTCGCAGATGACACCAAGTTAGGTGCGTGTGTCGATCTGCTTGAGGGTAGGAAAGCTCTGCAGGAGGATCTGGATAGGCTGCACCGATGGGCTGAGGCCAACTGCATTAAGTTCAACAAGGCCAAGTGCCAGGTCCTGCACCTGGGGCGCAATAACCCCAAGCAGAGCTACAGGCTGGAAGAGGAATGGTTGGAAAGCTGCCAGGCAGAGAAGGACCTGGGAGTGATGGTGGATAGTCAGCTGAATATGAGCCAGCAGTGTGCTCAGGTGGCCAAGAAGGCCAACGGCATCCTGGCTTGTATCAGAAACAGTGTGGCCAGCAGGGCTAGGGAGGTGATCGTCCCCCTGTACTCAGCTCTGGTGAGGCCGCACCTCTAGTACTGTGTTCAGTTTTGGGCCCCTCGTTACAAGAAGGACATGGAGGTGCTTGAGCGGGTGCAGAGAAGGGCGACGAACCTGGTGAGGGGCCTGGAGAACAAGTCCTATGAGGAGCGGCTGAGGGAGATGGGCTTGTTCAGCCTGGAGAAGAGGAGGCTCAGGGGCGACCTTATCGCTCTCTATAGGTACCTCAAGGGAGGCTGTAGCAAGGTGGGGGTTGGTCTGTTCTCCCACGTGCCTGGTGACAGGACGAGGGGGAATGGGCTTAAGTTGCGCCAGGGGAGTTTTAGGTTAGATGTTAGGAAGAACTTCTTTACTGAAAGGGTTGTTAGGCATTGGAACAGGCTGCCCAGGGAAGTGGTGGAGTCACCATCCCTGGAAGTCTTCAAACGACGTTTAGATGTAGAGCTTAGGGATATGGTTTAGTGGGGACTGTTAGCGTTAGGTCAGAGGTTGGACTCGATGATCTTGAGGTCTCTTCCAACCTAGAAATTCTGTGATTCTGTGATTCTGTGATATATTATGTGCTTCTGCCTATCTTAAAGCAATTAGAATTTTTGCTACAGGAAAGATGTGTTTCACACACAAAGACATTTGGTTAATGATCATGCAACCTTTTCTTAATACTTTAAATCAAGGTAATGTTTTGTATATCACTTTAGATTGGCTTTTTACAATAACCTTTTGAGGCATAATTGATACACTGCAATAATTGCAAATGAGAAACCTTCACTTTATTCAAATTAAAACACATATGTACAACCACTGGTTATTCGTTAGCATTTGTAGTGGTTATTTGGCATTTTACATCAAGACTAGATTCATAAAAACTTAGAATACATACAAGAGAAAATTATATTAACCTTTTCAGAAAACACATAATCTTCACTCCCAATTTCAAAATTCAAAGTAAATGTGACAATGAGCTGCAGTGGCATAATCAAACATGTTCTTCTCTGCTGTCTTCTCCTGGAAAACAGTAACAAACATTTGAAAGGACTCGCTAAAAAGAATTGCTGAAAAGGATCACAGCCAAGATCTGTCATTGAAGACTCGGATATTAAAAAAAAATAAAATAAAAATTAAAAAAAAAGTAACTTACGTAACTTAGAGACCAGCTGTGGGATAAATGTTTGATTTCCAGCACAGTTAGCGCTTTGACTAATGAGAAACAAATTACAGTAGCTTCCTGGGGACTGTGATCCTGTTGCAAGGGTAGTGATGATAAGTTCAGCATAGCTGGCTCTATAGCAAGGAGCTGAGAGGTATAGTCACTAGACAGTCTAAGTCACTACTATGGCCCTTGAGACTAGTGCAAAAGACAGAAAAGCATGCATCAGCGTCATCTGAAGCTGAATCCAATGGATACGGGAATTAAAGCTTATTCAAAGGCTTATTCAAAGGGAATAATGAGTCTTTGACCATTTTAGAAATGCTGTCTCAGGCAATACATTGATACTAGTAGTTGGTGTACCTACTGTCATTCAGGGGAGTTTTTTTCTCCTGTGTCTAACATAACACATCTTTCTGTATCAGTACTTACTACTGTTGCACCTGTCTGGACTTCTGCCTTCATAACACCATACCCTATATCTGATAACTCTGTTTCTGATATGGAAGGATATTTCATGTAGAGAAAATAACCTAGTCTGGTACTGCAGTGTTTTTACTAAATATTATTACCCATATGCCTTCAGTGTGTTTTCACCTTACTCCATCCAGTCAGCTAGTGTGTGTTGGATCATATGCTAGTGTACTGGGTCTGGCTGGAATGTTAACTTTCCTGGCAGCAGCCCATACAGTGCCGTACTCTGTACTTGTAGCTGGAACAGCAGTGTTATCACACCAGTGTTGTGTCTACTGCTGAGCAGCAGTAGCACAGCATTGGGCCTTTCTCTAACCCTCCTAGGGGGTGGGCAAAAAGTGAGGAGAGAAACATCACTAGGGCAGCTGACCTAAACCAATCAAAGGGATATTCCATACCATGTGATGTCACACTCAGCAATAAAAAGTGGAAACAGGAAGAAGAGGGGAGGGGTGGGTTCTCGTTGGGAAACGTTGGTCCTCCTCTCAAACACCGGCTGCGTGCGTTGAGGCCTTGCTTCAAGGACGTGGTCAATCATCGCTCATTTGTGGGAAGTAGAGAGTAATTTCTTTCCTCTGCACTTCCATATAGCCTTCATTTATTTTATTTGTTTGTTTTCCTCCCTTCTTTTTATTTTTCCTTTTCCCCTCCCTTTTCCCCTTTCCCTTTTTATTTCCCCTTAGTTAAATTGTTTAGTTCATGGTAGTCTTTATATAATTATTATAATTATTTCCCTTTAATTAAATTATCCTTATCTCAACCCGTGAGTTGTTCTTTGCTTTACTTCTCCCCCTCCTCATCTAAAGGAGGGGGAGTGAGAGAGCGGTTGTGGGGTTTAGCACGGTAAAACCACCACATAACATCTGATTGACTCAGTTAAACCACAGAAACTAAAAAAGGAAAAAGAAAACACTCTGCTTCAGACAAGTGAGAGATCCTTGATTCAATTCAATCTTCAAGCGCCAGAAATTCTACATCCTTAATCTTTCTAATAAAACAGAAATATACATAGGTTCATATATATATATATCCTTCCCCTCTAATAAAATTACTGTGGACAGTTATAGGTGATATAAAATTGAATCATTCATGAGAAATAAGTAAAATGAAAATAATCATAAGCAGAAAGAGTCAGACTGTTACCTTTCTCTGAATGTTTATCAGC